>NC_066835.1:21086181-21386181 GCF_001640805.2 Lates calcarifer | reverse complement strand
ACTGAAACGTCCAGGGTTAATGGAGATGGACATCTAGGACCATGACCAGGTCCTTGGCTTATAGCTTTTATTTCATTGATTTTGTATAAAAATTCACGATTCATAAACAGAACAGAGTTAATAAATATAACAGCTGATATGCTGTCAAAATATAATACATTTCCTAAAGCTCATAAATCTGAGTCTTTCTCCTGACATTTGGGGCCCATGTAAAACTAACAGCATTTAGAAAGCATCACTGCTGAATGCTTATGTGACTTTAATGATTAACTTTGTGGTTTTTAGCTAAAAATATTCCTTTTAACTTTATTTTATCAAAGTGGCACATGAATGTAACATTTGAACATCAGCTAAAAGGTCGACAAGCTTTTCATCTAATTTCAGCCATATTTGTAAATTTCTGATGATTCTTACAAACAACAAATATCAGATAACAACTTAATTTAACAGGTTTATGACATATTTTTTAGCATTTAAGAGGGAAACTTTTAAGATAATAATTTTATTACCCAGCAGGTATCAGTCTTATCTGTTGCTGTGACACACACAGTCCTGTCTGTGGTGCTAGAAGTAATGGCAACCTGTTTTGTTTTTCTGTTTTTTAATTAATTACTGGGGTGACCTGTTTCTTAACCTCTGGTTCTTGTATGTTATGTTTAATGTTCAGTTCCTGAATACTAACGGTCTCCTATTTTCTATGTATACGAGCTGTTTTGGCTAAATAATAAAATCGTAGCATACGATGTGCATCTGATGACTGAGGAATCTCGTGGTTTGTTTTTTCTGTCCACAATTCCACTGATTTATTTTTTAAATTAGAGTTTAATCGTGCAGTCACATTTTATTTTGACTGAAGCTGTTAATTTAGTTTGTGAGTTTAGAGTAGGATTAGAAAGATTAACGACTTTTTAAACTTTGATGTTTCTATGCAAGAACTCTGGATTGTCCCTCAGTAACCGCCTCTAATTCTTTGTAATCTTTTATGGTTATTATATTCTCTACTGCATTAGACAACAGAATGATTATTAAGGTCTTTACTGAGAAAATACTACAGTGAGTCACTGTAGTGTTGACTGTGCTCTAAAGCTACGAGAGGATGGAGGAGTAGTGTCTTGTAAATACAAACAATGGCTGAAGCTCTTGGTAAGTAAACAGCTGCTAATGCTAACACTGGCTATGAAGCGATAGGAAAACATTACAAGTAGCACCTTTAATTAACACAACATCTGAAGCCAGCTGAGAGATGAGTTTCCTGGGCCTTTAAGATGAACTGAATGTGAGTGTGTGGCTGACCTTAGAGCTGCTCAGTGCAGCTTCAGCCTCCCTCAGTCAGGAGCGACTGGACTTTCACTGCCTTGCTGAAGGGCACCTCAGTTCCCAGCGATGAATGAGAAGACACTGAAGGACAGCATCACCTGCAGAGCCAGAGGTAAATACTCCCAAATTTATTGTCTTATTTTAAATTGCACATAATGTTGCAAAATACATACATACTGTGAAACCACTCCTTTGAAGTCACTGGTTTTATAGTACATACATGTTATCAGTGCACAACAGCTGCTGTGGTCCACAAGATGGCAGCACAGCATTCCTTTAACTGACAGACTGTGAGAGGTGACACACTTTGTTCATACGCTTCAAAACATTTCTCCTCTTTTCTTATTTTTGCTTCAGAGAATGAAATGATGCAAAACATCATCATGTCTTCATCAACTGCAGAGGAAATAAAAACAAATAAAAACCCTGTGCACACCACAGTCCTGAAGAGAACCTTCATCCCTCTTAGAAAAACACACAAACATGATACTAACATGAGATGATACAAAAACATACAAGTTCAGGTTGTCCACTGTAACATGGTCAGACAGCATATTACTTATTGTTATTTAATTAGTTGCTCCTTATTCAAACAGATGGCATATTGCTTGTCCTCCACAACAAACCTCTCTTCTAATGAGACCGACAAAAAAAATAGAAAAAAAGCTGGATTCCCTTGAGGCTTTTACTATTAATCTAATGACAAACTTAAATATCTTCTGCTGCTGAGTCCAAACACTCATTAAAATATTGTTCAGGAGCAAATATCACAATGTTAGCAGCAGGATTTTAAAGCTACACACAACACAACCATTTTTACAATATTTTGGCAATTTTTAGACTTTTCAAGGTGTGAAAAAAATTCAGTGCTTCCTCCATACACACCTAAAAACAAAGTGAATTAATGTAAAAGGTGTGATTCACTGGCTGTGTTCATCCACTCCCTTCTATATCACAGACACTCATCAGTTAACTCATGCATTTATACAGAATTTCAGGGATGATAAAATATATTTCTCTTGCAAATGTGAAAATGTGAAAAAATAAATGCTAATTTTAGAGTGAACAGTTTTCTTTCCTGATAGTGAAACAAATGCTTAAAGAACATTTACTGTCAGATTTAATTATTGTAAACTATTATTAACTGTTGCCTCCTTTTCTCTCCTTATTGATGAACTTGTTTTTGGAACAAACAGTAATAGAAGAACACTACTTTAAGTTCTGGGCCACTGGGATTCAGGTGGTTTGACTGTGGTGATTTACACTGCTTCATTTATAATCATTTACATTCACTTCATTGATTCAGAGGCTCAAATACAATGATAGAATGTAAATATAATGCAGAGCATAGTAAACACAGTGACTGTGTGGGAGTGATTTTGAACACAGCCAGTGACTCAACAGAGGGAAAAGGATCAAATGGATTCCTGTAATTACAAAAAGCAGCTTGTATATGTGCTGGAAGGTGAGTATGTGAGAGAGAAGCACAGAGAAAGAGAAAAATAGACAGTGAAAGAAATAAAGACTGAAAGAAAGAGAGTTTAAGTCGCACTAACAGAAACTAAGCCGATTTGTCATTGGTATAAACCTGTGCGGCAAATCCAGACCATCTGGAGCTTCAAGTTTGATGAAACAAGAGCTAAAAAACTAATTACACAGAAGGCTGGATCCAAGTCAAGTGTCTGTGTGAGAGAGGAGTGAAAAAGTAAAAAAAAAAAAGAAAGAAAAGAAGAAGATGAAGATGGTGGAAACAGAAAAACACCGAGATGCTGAAAGACCTTGGAAAGCAAACATTAGTGTAAAGACCAAAACTGAAAATAGAAACTACAGTTTCCAAATCATGTGTTTTGCCACCAAGTTCCTCCTTTGTTAATCAACCAATACAAAACATGTTGAGACTTTCCAGCATATTTAAAACCATCTGATACACAAATTAAAAGTCTGATTATAGAGCTACATCAGTTCTTCATGCAAAACACCGAAAATATTTCTGGAGGTAGCAGATGACACTGTTCCTGTTTGTTTCATTTACATTGTTTTGTTTTGTTTTGTTTTGTTTTGTTTTGTTTGTTACTTATTTCTTTTTGTGGATGTTTAAAGAACAAAACGGCTTCTGCACAACTGAAGTGACTTTTTAGTTTATCTGTTGAAACATTTGTCAATTTTGACCCAAAATGCAGAGATAGTGTTTTGGAGATGACGTCTTCAAATGTATATAAAGTGTCTGCTGACGAGAAAAATAACCAAAAATAATTCATAAATTGTGTTAAAAAAAAAAAAAAAAAACAGAAAGGAAAACACTTGAAACCATGAAATAGTGTTCCAACTGTCAAAACAGTTGGTCAGCATCTACTGTTTATGATTCTACTGCCAGGATGGGAAATAACCACCAGTCACACCTGGAAGTTTTTACACTGGCGGCTGGAGAGATGGTGAATTTGGCTGCTGGATTTTTTTTTATTTTCTCCTCCCTCTGTGGGAAAAAGAAGACGTCTAATACCCTGTTGGAATCAGCAGCTGAAGCTGATATTTGGAAAGAAGTCAAGTGGGACAGGCGAGCACTTCCCATCCTGGGAGCTACTAAGGCAGCATTCACAACCCCATTGAAAACCAAATCGTCTGTTTCAATTCCTCACATCGATGGTGTTCAAAGTAGATCTGTCAAAGTGCTTGGTTTTGCAACTGACAGGTTCAGATTCTCATTATAAGAGTCTGACAACCAGAAACAGCAGTTTTATCACTTTGTTTGGAGCCACCAGTCTCCACTGACAAAAACAGTAATTGTATGTCACAGAAGATGGGAGTTTCTCATCTACGGCTGCCTCCACCTGTTTGTTTATGTTACTGTGCGGTACTTTTACTTATGTAAAGAATCTGAATACTTCCTCCACCAAAATAAGACCCAGGCTCAAATCTCCCCGGGTTATCCTCTTAATGAGACCTCTTACTGAACTGACATATTGAATCAACAGACGGCGAGTGGTGATGGAGTCAGACCCTGTGAAAATACCACAGCTTGGTGCATCAAAAGAAACTAACCATCAGCCAATAACATTTTCACAAACTGCCTGAAAAGGTCTGGAGAAACACAGAGTGTGAATGCTGCCTGAGCAGGACAGAGAATCATCCAATGGTAAATACTTTCTTCATGTTTTTTTTAAGTTGACATCAGCAGTATCCAGTTTGTAGGTGAGACGGTGTTGTGTTGTTGTAGTGGTTCGTTAGGAGTGTGAGGCTGCATCACCGCAGGGTTGTGCTTCTTTTTCTTTCTCCTTCTCATCGTCCAGGAAAAACAGAGGGAACATCCCCAGAATACAGCCGATGGACACGCCGATGGCTTTACCCTGCAGGAGGAGAAGAAACAACATGTTATCTGAGGCTAAATGTAGTCAGAGTCGGGTAGTTTTAGCTCACCAGTTCCAGGTGCTGCTTCCTTTTAAGCCATTAGCTCCAGATGTGGTTCTAATAGGATCTTACACCATATAGTTTTGCATTCGTCAGGGGTGCAAACAGCACGAATAAAGCTGACACTGATTTTGTTTTCTCTCTCTTTTCATGCCTCATTTTTTGTCTCTGAATGTTTTCTCTGATGTGCCTCCTCCTCCTCCTCCTCCACCAGCAGCAGCAGATTGATCTCCCTGCTCCAGTTTAGATTTATTTATGGTTTTATTCTGGCTAATTTTCTTTAGTTTCATGCCAACATGGTTGAAGGTGACTTGTTGTTAATGGCTTATATAAATTACTGCTGCAGATAAAACAAAAAACTGGGGCATCCTTGTTGCCATCATCCCCAGTCATGGCATGTCATACCCCATCCTCCTTCTTTCATCTTTTCACTGTCGGCTGTATAATAAAAGGCAAAAAAGAATTCAATTAAAAATGGAAGTCTCACCATGTGAGAGCTGAGCCTGGTCTGCCACATGTCCACCTGTTTGGGCGTCAGATCTGGAACCTGCATCCCCAGTTTGGAAGCCAGAGCCTCCACATAACCTGCAAGACTACACACACGTTTGTTTAATTATAATCATTCACATCATGATCAACACATCATCACACATTTAAAGACGTCCTAATCCTTGAGGAAGGAACAAGGATCACTAGTTTCAAAACAAAGAGACAAAGAAACCACAGTTTATTGATTTACATTTTCAATTTAAAAATGCAACACCTACACAACTGTGGCTTGAACTGTTCTATATTGCACCTGTCTTCAACAGACTGCCTCCAAATAAACCTGAACCCTCAGAGACAACATGTAGGGCTGCTGCTTACCCAAGACCTGCCAAATCTGAAACCAGGTTCCCCAGAGCTGCAGCTGCAAAAACACAAAGAGGAAAACACTTTGATCTCTGACATTCTCTGATGAAACAAACCAGATTTTTGCAGCATTCCAACACTCATTTTCATTTTTCAGAATTTGTAGAATCTTTAAAGGATCTTCAGAGCCCCTGGGGAGCCTCGGCTTGTCTCTCTGGTAAATCTAAGATTGTCCTGATCTCAGGATCTCACAGGAACTTGAGGTTTAATTCAGATTGAATCTGAGCCCCAGACAGACGACCACAACTTCTGCAGCCTTCGGCTTTTTTGATTGATTGAATTTTCTTCTGGGGCTGTCGGGACCAACACGTTCAGAGGAAATGTGTTCTCTGATGTGATGACTTCCTCTTATCTTGGACAATTTATATCTGAGTGATTGAAGTTTCAGTCATAAGGGTCCTCACACTTTTCAGAGGCTGGAACTGGTGGGAGTGGTGGCCTGACAATTTCTCTCCCTTCTCCAGACCAACAGTTCTGTCAATCTGTCCCACTTCATGCAGTGACTGACCAGATGTGCAGAAGTGAGGAAGTAAACAGGGTTTGAACAAACTATAACTGAATGCAACACTGTGAATCCCTAAGGCTGGGCAGACAGTGTTTCTATTCGTCTTGTATATTGTGTTAACTCACAGTACATGTTTTAATTGACCTTTCTGCACCAGCAGAACCGAAAAATTCTATGCTCACACTGTACGAGTCAATCAAGCAGCCACAGTGTGGAGCTAACAATGAACGTAAGCACAGAACTCCTGGACACTTCTGTCCATTGACAATTTCAGCCTCAACAAAAATCTGACAAAGGTAGAGAACAGCAGTGTAACTTTGACTCTGACCTGCCATAAATCCATCTGACAGCTGATCGTTCAGGTGAGTAATCAGGCCTCATGACCAACTCCTAAAATTGCACAACAAACAACAAGGATGTGTCAGATTCTGAATTAGCTGAGGACGGTCTCTTCAGGGCTAAAATGGAGGGTAGAGACAGTCTAAAACTGTGTCATTTGAGTGAATCACATCTTGCTCTACTCCGTGACAGATGGCTTTTCTTCTTTCACAGCTATCCATGCTTTTGGCTTCAGATGCGATCGGATGAAATGTTGAACGAACTAGTTCCTTTCCAGCATACTGTCACTTTTAGAAATATTTTGAGGAGCTCAGACATCTGAGAGGAGTTTATGTCGAAGAAGTTAGTTCAGGTGGTTGTGGCATCTGATAAGGATCCTCCTTGGCTCCTTTTATATCCCATCCGGTCTGGGAACACATCAGGATCCTCCAAGAAGAGCAGGAGGACGAAGCTGGGCTACCTTTCTTAACCTGCTGCCTGACTGAAGTTAACATCTAACAGAACAAACAATCAGCTGCTGTTGAAGCTATAATCCTTCTGCTGAGCCTCCAGTATGTCTCCATTTGAGGAAAACTTTAGAAACTCACCCACACAACAACCAGAACGAACAAGTGAATGTACGTGGCCCACATACATCTCTGTAAAATGCAAGAAGATGAAAAGCAGGGAGAGGAGTCCAAACAATAGATTAAAGCAGCAAAATACAGAATGAGAGTCAGTAGGAGTGAGAGAAGGTGTGAAAGTTTTATTTCAGATCAAAGAGCACCTTTGGAAAACCACCAAGACACTAGTCAGCTTCTTTCTCTTCTGCCGTCGTGGTTTTACTGTCAGCAGAATCAGCTTCATAACAATCCAGTTAATGTACAACATCGACACAATGGATGGCTGACAATGTGATAGAAACTGTACTTGTTCATGGTCATTAAAAGTGTAGAGGTGCTAAGGATGTGTTTGTTCTGCCTTCAGCGGATCAGCGGAGGTTTAAAAAGCGACGATGCTTGAAGCCAAGCGAGTTTCCTGCGGGAGCTAAAACTCCAGATGGACGGCTTTGGCCTGAGTTTCCCTCAAAGAGGAACTCCTCGATGGCGTCGGAGAGAAGAAAGACGACGATACAATCTCGCCTCATTTCACCAGCTTCTCTGACACTGATTATGTGTGACGGCGAAGTGCTGAGTGAAGAAAAACAAGTACCACAATAGAAGCAGGAAATGTCCCGCCTCAAATAAAATGCAAAAATAAGTGGAATCAGTGAACTGGTTGAGCGTCTCTCTTTGGATGATGAAACAAATATAAAGCAGCACCTGGATGGATAACAGCGTCAGAGCAGAGCTATTGATCTTGAGCACATCCTCAGTCTCTGATTTGCACATTGCAGAGGAAATTGGAGCCAAGTATCCATGGAAACGGAATAATCTTCCTCTGAAAATGAGGGAGAAGGCAAGCTCCAGTGCCTTTATGGGGTTCATGGTGTAATAAAGACCCAAACTGAGACCCAAGACTGAGACTGAGACAGAACAGCAGCCATGATGACAGGATGTGCTGCAATAAAATGCAACGAGATCTAGAAGAAGTTTAGAAAAAGAGCCTTTTCATTCAGCTGGTGGCATCAACAGAACTATACAAGCAATAAAAACGTCTCTCAGGTGATGGCTGATGAAGGAGGTGGCAGTGTTTTCAGACATCACATGAAGAGTGCGACTTCCAGTCTGAATGAAAACAATAATACCTATAAAGGACGCCTTCATCACCTGCTTCTGTCTGTGGCGTGAGGACTAAACTAATAATAACTAATAAATTTATTGTTCTACTGTGCTGTCAGGCTGGAAACAGATCATTTAAAAATATGTAATGGTTTTATTTGTTGGAATCTTTTATTGTTCCAGCTGCTAAAGGATGAAATGATGACTGAAACCATGTTGTTATACATGAAATAAATATATGAGGTTCTGAATTAATAATAGATCAAGTTAAATACACTTGGACTTTATTGCTACACAGGTCTAATGAGTGTTATTCTCATCACAGATGAACCTCATAAGTATATGTTAACAGATGATTTTAGATTTGATTGTGTTTCGACTGCAGACTGACTGCTCCGCTCCTCTATATGCTCTTACCAGCCATGGTGGAAATCCCCAGAGTGACTCCAATAGAGAGTTCAATCTGTGTTCCCTGGAGAACAGAAGAGAATAAAGTGAAATGTTGATCCAGACTCACAAAAAGAAAAAAAAATGGACAGAAGAAAGCTGGATCTATAATAACTTAGATTTGCTGAGATTTCATTCCATTTCATGAAATGTTTTCTTTTCCAGGCAAGTAATTCCACTAAAATTAAGCTTCATCACTGTGTAAATAAGTTCACTTACTGCGGCAATCATGATGGCATTATCAAGGAAACCAAATCCAACAAAGGGGATGGCGTTGTGCAACAAAACTGCAAGCGAGCAGAAACAAGTTAATAAACAACACTGGGAGCATTAAAACAGATAATCTGACATTTAAAGTTCAAGTCTGACAAATAACTTAAATAAATCTTCTAACAGCTAAACTGGCTCTGTCAAAATCCACCTCCCAGCTCCTCTAAAGCTCACTAATTAAGCAGGTAGGTTTAGTTTGTTTGGTGCATGCTAAAAATGAAGGTGAATGAGGTCAGCTCTTGACTATAGCTTCATACTGAATAGATACATGTGAGAGTTGTATGAAACTTCACGTCTATCTGTCAGTAAGAAACTATGACTATTCCTTTAAAGCAACACTATGTAACTTCACTGAGCAGCAGCGCCCTCTGCAGACACAAGTGGTAATTAATTATGTTAGGCTTCAAGTCTGAGCTGTTGAGTGGTTTTCATGTACAGAAAACAGACCCTAGCAATCTCTTGTCTGAACTGGAACATAGCCGAATAGTGTGTATTACCCATGATCCTTGGCTTCTGGAGCAGGAAGTACTGTTGCTGTAACAAACACACCAAACTCTGTTTGTAATTCTTGATCTTTCTGTCAGTTTCCTGGCTGCATATCAGAGATGAACGCTGGTTTCTAATGACTTCTCAGTCTTTTTAACTGGTCTACAGTTCAGCATCACTCTGAACTCTCTGGGCCTGATTCCAGCAGTTTAATCTGCTGACTATCACTCAGTTAAAGAGAGATCATATCTGAAAAACCACAGAGCAACAACAGGCGTTCAGGGAGCTGAGTGGGAAAGACAGTCAGTGAACCATCACAATGATTTTGAAGCTGGTATTTTAAGGTAAAATAGTTGCATAGTTTTGCTTTAAAGTCATAATATGAAATAAAGTAGGGTTGGATATTACAGCATTTTCTGACACAGTTATTTGTCTGTGCTATTAAACTAAAAGTAAAGAGAATGTCAGGTGCGAATCCTGGTAAGAATTTTCTTCTAAAACTAAATCTTTTTACCACAGTAAGGAATATTGTTCTGGGAAATACTCTGAGTGAGTTTAGAGAAAAACCACTGGCTTCAAAATGCCGTGGGGTTTGATTATGAGGTCAGTTATTGAACCGAGGTTACCTCTGATGTTCAGACTTGACGGAACAAATTGTTATTTGACAGAGAGATAAGACAAGAAAAATCAACAAAACTAATTACAGTCTGTTTGTGTGTCACTGACCAAACCCCTTTCATCTACAATATCAAGGCAAAAAAAAGCTTCTTCCAGAGCCAAATATAAAAGACAAGATACATACAAATAAAAGAGAGCTGCTGACAAAACAGAAAAATCAATGGATAAAATTCAGACTGCAATTTCCTTCCAAAATATAGAGGATTTGTGTGTGTGTGTGTGTGTGTCTCACTGTATCTGATCTGTGCTGCAGTCGGCGGCGAGGGCTCCAGGGTCTCTGTGAAGAAAAAACATCAAAACACATCAGGAGTTGGTTCATTAAGCGCTGAGCTTCGGCTTTAAACGTCTGTGGCAACACAGAGAAACAGTTTGCTGATCCCAGAGTCATCACAGTCGCCTCTTCTGTTCAACAATTTACACTTTGAGTCATCACTCCACAGTAACTTCTGACAGATACAGTGATGCTGTTATCCCACACTCCCACTGTGTTGTGTGATGATGGAAGATAACAGCACCAGAGTGCAGCCCCCCACCACATAAACCAAAACTACACTAATGAGGGTCACGTGGTGAAACCATGTTGGACTCAGCTCCAGCACAGAACCTTTGATGTATATCATCTCTCATCTCTGTCTCTTCACACCATCAATTAAATAAAGAAAAAGCCTCAGTGATACAGTCAGTTTGATTTTCAGAACAATGAATTTTTCCTTTCATCGGCAGCCAAGAAGGGCAGAAACGCCCCGATACGTTCTTCAAAATAAGACCAGATGTGCTGTTTCGGGTAAAGATTTCAACTGTTAATTACAGCTCGTCTCATGATGCATTTCTTTTTAAACCTTATCAAAGGTAGACCTGTAGAGTCTTAAAGGATAACTCTAGTCTTCGAACCTGGGCCTTATTTTCTCATGTTGCTGGGTCACTGCAAAACAAAACTAACAAAACAAAACTGAAGACTGTAAAACTATCTTAAAATCTCATAAAACTGTCTAAAAATCCTGTGAAACTTTCTTGAGATCTTGAGAAACGATTGCGAGACCTTGGTAAAGTTTCTTGGGATCTCACAAAAGTACATCTTTTTTTTCAATCTTCAGATTTTTTTTGTCTCCATGTCCCCTCTAAGTAAGGAGGTTAAAAAAAAAAATTCAGCATCAGTTTGGACTCTGGTATTGTACTGACACTAAATAAAGAACAGAAGAAATGAGCTACACTTGTTGTATAAAGAACATTATTGTCAACACTTGGCCCTGGAAGCTGAACGTGCTCTACCTTGAACATGTTTGACTGATGTGAGTAATTGATCACTGGATGGCGTTCAACAGTGCTGAGGCAAAAGCTGAGCCAGGATTAACTTTCTAAATCAAACAACGCTGAGACTTCTGTCAGAGCCACTGCAGCAGGACTGCCACTGTGCCAACACATTAAAAAGAAAGATGAGGCTGCATTTTTTAAAATCTGTTTGAACATGGCCTTGGAGCGGAGTACCTCCAACATGGCCGCTCAAGGTTACACCATGGCAAGTCAAATGAAAGCTCTCTCTAACTCCAGGTGGTAGCTTAACCTACTGCTGGGCTCCCATGTTTCACATTTTCTGTTTCTGAATTCCAAAACCTTCCAGGTGTAATGGATTTATAAAAAGCAAACATGTGATTCAAACAGAAAGATGTGGCAGCAGAGTAACACTCCAACTGCTCTCTAGACTGAAAACAGTATGTATGTACATATATATATATATACACATATATATCAAAAGTTCCTCTGCAGAGTTGTTGTTTTCCTTGTTTAACGACTTGAGGACTCCTTCAATGTTTTTAGCAGGAGGTTTTTAGCAGGAGCTGAATTATTCACAGAGGTCTCCTCCTCTCTAAAACAAATGGACACGGTAATTAAAACTGGCAAAAACACAGAACAAAGAAGTTTCACATTAGTACAGACTCAGGATGTCAGGCAGGGCTGTTTGCTCAGCTTGCTTACTTAAGACCCGGACGGCCAACCACAAAAAATCCTTCATCCGGATAAAGATTATGATGGCCAAAAAAATCAGCAACTGCAGGTTTAAGAATATACAAACATAAAAATGAAAATATATTCTAAAAAATATGTATAAAAAAAGCTCAGTTACAGGTGAAGTATAAATGCCAAGTTCAGAGTTGAATAAAAGTTCTAGGTGAAATAAGGGGCAGGAGTGCATGTGTCTGTACTGAGTCACTTCACATCCAGCTTTCGTCATCAGTCTGACATTAATTGGTGAGAGAGAAGCGGCAGACTCAGGTTGTTGTGCTGAACACCCTGGGGAGACCCTGAGCTGAGTCAAGAGAAGTGGGTCACTGGAGCAGAGTGCATTCTGGGCAAGAGACCAATTACAGGAAGAGGTCACACTTTTTTGTCTCACACTTTTCTGCCAAGACCTGGGAAAAGTAACAGAGATGCCAAGAATACAGAAATAAGTGGTGTGTGTGTGTGTGTGTGTGCGTGTGTGTGTGTGTGTGTGTGTGTGTGTGTGTGTGGCTACATAAAGATGCCAGACTACGACGAAACAACGACTTGCACATATTTATAAAGAAGAAATCCAATATGATTGAGATAGAAATATTAAATATTAGGGAATCTAAGTGATATAGGTACAAAATATCATATACAGTGTAAAATCCAGTTAACAATAAAGATAAAATAAGATAAAACAAGGGTGCAGATTCGCAGGTGTGGTGTGACAGATATTAACAGATGGTGTCCAGGGTGTTTCATGTCTTTTATGATGCCATTAGCCTTCCTCACAGCAAGGGCTGTGTAAGGAGTTGTTGTAGTGATGGCAGCTTAATGCCAACAATGTCCTGTGCTCTTTTCACAACACGCTGGAGGGCTTTCTTGTCAGCTTTGATGCAGCTGCTGTACCAGGCTGCCTTGCAGTTTGTTAGGAGGCTCTCTGTGGTGCATCTGTAAAGGCCGACAAGCAGCTTTTGTGGGAGGTTGGCTCTCTTTTGCCTCCTCAGAAAACAAAGGCTTTGTTGTGTCTTATCCAACACTGCAGAGGTGCTGTCTGCCTCTGTGGTGGTGACTCCAGGGAGCCTGAAACTGGGGACTTTCTCCTACAGCCAGGACTGTGTGTGAGCTTCTTAATAGTCCTAAAATCCACAATAATTTCCATAGTCTTTGCTGCACCATATCATCAGGTTCTGAACTTACTGCATGCAGCCTCGTCGTTATCTGATAGGAGCCTGATGACTGACTGACTCTTATCATCTCCAACTTTAACAACACTGTTTGAGTTGTGGGTGCGCTGGTGGCCATGTGTGATGAGTGCATAAACAAGGGGGCTCGGCACATAGCCCTGGGGGACGCTGGTGATCAGGGCGAGGGTGGACTCATCTTTCAAAACAAACAGGCAGCAGCGTCGTGGACAGAATCACACCTCTCTGAATGAGCTGGCACTGTGGAAAGGTCAGGGTCTATTTCAGGACAGAGGAGTCGGGAGGCTCTTTACAAACCAAGCCAGGAATATCTCCTGCTCCTCATTCACCACAACATCTGGTTCTACATGAAATACACCTGTTACTTTACTACTTGACCTGCCAGAGAGCACAAACTGTGCAACATATCCGATGGATTTTACGTTCTCAAGTTCGAGTATTTGCTTCTTTTTCTTTTGTCTCATATTAAAGGAGAGTGAAAATCAGTTGGTCGGACAGACGCCATGTTTTATATCATGGCTTCAATACAGAACAATTTATCAGCTTATTGTAGCAGTTTCTTTCTCGCCGTTAAAGAATATACCAAAACATCCATATCAGAGGGTTTAAGCGTCCTTCCTTTAGCAGAGGAAACCACCTGCTTCTGCCTGAGCTCGACTCTCCCTGAGATCTGTGCCGTTAGATTCACACGAGGATCCGACGCTTCCCTCTGCTCAGTAAGCTTAAGTTGCCAGGCAACAAATTCTGCAGTAGGATCGCTTAGCAACAATATTTATCCAGGATGTGACACGGGGACTCACTGGAGGGTGTAAAGAAAATTTGGTAATTAAAATCACTACTTTGTTCTTACTCATTTTCTAAACCAACAGGATACCGCAGTGAACACTGAGCAGCAGTGAATAGTTAAATCGCTCAAGGGCAGTTATTCTCCTCCGTGACTAGAACAACAGAAATCCCCTACAAGTTTCCCTGTGTAAGTCTTTAATCCTGACTCACTAGTTCTTATTTTGGAAATTGCTGGAGTCAGAACTTAAAGGCCAAAAGGAGGGAAGCCTGGCTGATGCTGAGATGAGAACATATACCTCTTTACGCCCACTGAGACAAAAAGATAAGCTGAGTTTCTGTTCAAATTTAGCACAAAACTTCAACAACTTCCCAGAAAGATAAGCAAAACAAAATGCTACTGTTCTGTTATGAGACTATTAAGAGATTAGTGCATTGAGAGTTGGTGCTACCATTAAACCACTGCAGAGGAATAGGGTAGAAATTAAATGTTGTTCCAAGATATCTTACAGGTTTCACCAGGGACGTTCATATTTTTGTGCACAATGGTTTAAACAGACACTTGTCAGTGTAAAATGATCATTTTATATATAATTGCTAGTTAAACAGAGGACACTTGACTTCAACTGTAAATAATTTAATATTAATATTGTGAGAACAGCCAAAAGTAAACAGATGGAAACGTACCTTAAGTTTAGATTAATGCCCAGAGTTGAAAGTCCACTGAATCTAAATGAGAGGATTTGTGAGTGCTGCATCACTGCGCTGCTGATGCATTTCATACATTAAAAATGATTTATGCTGTTAATGTCCTGATTATACATATGTCAGCCAAAACAAATATTGGTTGGCTTCTCTCCTCACAAACTCTCTGGAATTTAGCCTTTATTGTAAAACTGTAACAACAACAAATTAATTCAGTCTCTGTATACTGGAGCTGCAGGATCTTTGACCTCAGTGTATCATCAGTGCAATGGCAGCATTAAATCTTTTTACATCAACATTGATCTTCTGTCTAATTATAAAGCACTAATTGATCCCCAAAGTTGGCCAAAGCTTTACAACACAACCTGTGTCAGAGCTTAGAGCTGTGCAGGTCCAGTACCAGCAGACCTTCAATCTTGGAGCTGGACATTGAACCAAAAACACATTAATCATAAAGACTCATTAGTGAAATGATACAACACCAATCACTGCCCAAATTGCTAATACAGTCAGCTCTTAAGACATAAAAACTGAGCCAAGGACATGACTTAACGCAGTCTGATCTCAACGGCTCACACCACATTACCATTTCTTTAATGTTGGTCTTAAACAAACAAACAAACAAAACTTTTCAATTGCTTGATCAGGAAAGCAATTAATGAGTTCAGAGTCAGTCCCCCAGTGGTTTCAATACCACAGCCTCAAACTGCATCAGCAAACTATCTATAGTATGTCTGTACAGTGTAGTATTAGCTGAGTAGGGAGGGAGTGAGTGAGAGTGAAACTGCACCACAACTACTGAATGCACTGTTCTAAAATTTAGTCGAGACAATCATGGTCCTCAGAGGGTGAATCCTACAAACCCTGTTGATCCCTAACACCCCTTTCACACTGGACAAAAACCCACTGACCTCTGGCTTCTGTCGTCAGAGGGAAAGGCTGTAATCTGCATTTATTCCCGGGTTGATGACTCTGTGTGCAGTAGTCTTATTAAACTCATACACTGGCAATGGGAGAGGAGTCAATCGTATTTACCCCAGTTTAAAACTAATTTTGGTGTAGAGGGGGTATAATGTTTAAAATATGAACTCACTGTGTGAGTGTCAGGAAATTTCAATTTCAATTCAGGACTCTTTCACTCAGTGAGCTTGTTAATAGAGCATCACTGGTTCGACCCTTAGAGGAATTTGTGAGGGCAGAGTAAAGAGCAGCCTCGTCCTCATTGCCACCCTTGAATAACTCCCTTAACTTCAGGAGAGACTGTGGTTGTACTGGGCAGATTACAGGTGGAGCTACAGGATCGAAGAGCAATTTACACCCATCCAACAACTTAGTTTTAGGTGTGCAGCCTCGCTGGAGCAGCTGGAGTGGCTGCTGACTTTTCATCTTGTTGAACGATGAATTCTAATTCTGAATGCACTGCTGAATATATCAGGCCACACTGTGGGAATAACCCATTTTCACCCTTTCTGATTTTTGACTGTGTGTGTGTGTTCGTACAAACACTCTGACTCCTGGGAAAACATGTCCAGAAATAGGACTGCCTGACGCAGACAAAAATTAATATCACTTCACAATCTGCCAGTAGCAGCATATCTGGATCAGATTAGTGAATACAGAGGAGGCGGAGCTCTGTGTGTGTGTGTCTGTCAGTCTGCTGCAGAATATCTCATAAAGTACATAATGACAGGCGTATGAGTCCAACACAGCGCATATGTCAGTGTGTGATTAAATCAAACATAAGCTGACTCTGTGTGTGTGTGTGTTTGTGTATAATTAGACGTCAACAGATGCTGTGTCATCTGTGTGCTGTCATACTGCTGATTAACAGAGTGAAACCTGCTTCCTAGAACACACACTGCACACCTGAGAAACACACACCAGCAACAACGACGAAACTACAAGGGATTATTCAGAGATAAATAATCAATTGGAAATATTTCACCGTCATCTTGATATGCATTTCCCCATGACACTGCACCTGTGATACTCAGTGCAGAGGTGTATGTCACTTGAACACCTGTCCAGATCTATTACTGAGCATTACACTAGTCTGACGCGCTGAAGGAGCTGAGCACTGATTACATCCACTCAAATGTGGAAAACATGGCATTTACTTTGACATTTGCATTTCAGATTCTCTTTGGTTTTCTTGAATTGCTCTGGCAGCAGGTGGGTCTTTGAAAACTTCCCTGTGAGATGAGACAGAGAAACAAACTCCACTCAAATTCATTTATGGACAATTTACCTACGAACAGCAATGACCTGTTCATTCAGCCTTCAACAAATTAAAATGCACACTTATGGTCTTTTAATTAACAAATCAATCATCCCCACATCAACTTGTTGCAATATATCAGGTATATTTTCAAGCAAATACGGTTCAGTAACTGAGAAAATGACTGGGACAGGGACAAGACTGCAAACTCTGTATCTAACTATAAATATAGGAAGGATCTGTTTGTTCTGAATTATATAAAAACGTGAGCAGAATGTAAACTTTAAAGCCTATTTCCAGACTTTCGAATCACAGACCACTTCTCTCTTTTCCGATGACTTCAGTGGGTCTGGGTGTTGTGCTCAGTGAAGTTTATAGACAGGATTAAAGGATATTTCTGTCTGTTACTGTCAACAACTCAAACTCACACCCAGCAATGTGCTGGCTGTTGGTTGGTTGACTGCACTCCAATACAAGAAGTCGGACATCCTTTGCTTGCCATTTGTCATCTTTAACAGGGCAGTGCATGATTGTACCTGTGCTTGAATTCGACCAGACCAGGTTTCAGATTTCTCCGTGAACACTAACTAACTAAAAACTTCTGAATCCTCTAAAATGGTGGACATGAAAATATTTTCAGACCAACCCCATTATTAGTCAGCAAACAGCTGTTTGTGCTTTAATTGAAGGGAAATCAGGGATTGGCAGAATTCAGGCCGTCCTATCAAGTATCCAGGCAACACAGGCTGTCACACCACGCTCACACACACAACAGGAAGGGAAATTAACACCAACCACAGGCCAACTGCTTCCTCTCCTTCACCAGCCAACCTGGCAGCTCCTCAGCCGTCGCTTGGACATTCCTTTAGATTAAAAACTCTGGATGCCAAACCTTCATGTGGGGTAAAAATAATTGGCAGTGTCACTTTTGGCGCCGACAGTTTTGGACAACAGTCTTCACTGTTTTCACTCTGGTGTCTTCTAATTAGTTTTTATACACAACTTTCCACAACCAACCTCCGCACGTCACATTCTTCAGTTTGGATGAGTTCAGTGTGATGAATGTTGGCACTTGAATCTCACTCTGTCTCATTAAATCTACAACTTGAGACCCAACCTGAGCCCTGTGTGGGTTCAGATCCACATTTCCAACAGTTCTTGGTTCTGCATGGGTCTGGCACCAGCTTTCAAAAAACACACAAATACATTTTCTGGTCTTTTTGGGTTTGAACCTGTAAAGATGTCAAACAGGAAAGCACCAAACACAAACTGTTTCTGCAAAGTTGTAAACACAATAACATCTAAAATATCATCATATTCTGTAGCAAAGCAGGACTGAGCCCAAACCATGCACCAAGATCACAGGCAATGTTGTGCATCTAGCTCTATATACATTATTCATTACTTATTATTTGTCCAGCATATAAACATCACCTCCATTATTTATCATGTTTCCAGCATAGATACATATCATTCCCCATCACAGACTCACACTATCTCTCCCCCATTCAGATAACAAACATGTATAACTGCATTATTTCTCTTTAAAAATCTCAGACTGCTGTCAATGCAAAGTCAACACTTCCTCCATGTGCTTCAC
This sequence comes from Lates calcarifer, assembly GCF_001640805.2. Taxonomy (NCBI): domain Eukaryota; kingdom Metazoa; phylum Chordata; class Actinopteri; family Centropomidae; genus Lates; species Lates calcarifer. Next base: position 21,367,628 of record NC_066835.1, on the reverse strand, counting down.
AATAAAAGCCTTTCAGAAAGGAAAATGCAGAGAGGCTTTTAGTGTGAAGCAGCTTTGATAAAAGTGAGTTATATTCACTGGAGGTGTCTGAGTTTTGTTTAGTGAAGTTTTGACACAGGAAGCTGGTCTAAATCATTCTGAGGAGTTTACACATTTTTTTTTGTCAGGTTTACAAAAGTGAGCTGAATAGGTGAAGTGCTGCTGACACATACTGCACTCTGTGCAAAACTCAAACCTAAAAAATACATCATCTGTGACACAGCTGCAGGCTATTTTTTCCCAATTTAAACTCGTTTTTTTTAAAAACCTGGAGCTTTTTCAGTCAAACTTTTCAGACCTGTGTAGAAACGCTGACAGTGCCGACTCATTCAAAGTTACATATTTTAGTATCTCACAGCCTCATGGCTTTGAGGATACAGGTTCTTAGGACATAGCAGGAGCTTTAGCAGAGAGCAGGCTGCTGCTGCCTGTCAGACAGACAACAGGGGGGAACACAGTAGGTAGTGTAGCGCTGCAGTGTTACTGGAGGACTGCAGATATCTGCTGAAATGACAAAGGGCACAGAGTTGAGACACTACTTTGCTTCAAACACAACGCAGACATCTCGGGGAGTATTTAGCTCTTCCCCGGACTTCCTGTCTGACGGTTGTCACAGTTTTAAGACCGGCTACAAGACTAACGTAACATCTCTGCAGATGTCAAGGTGTTTCCAAAATACATCAGCTATATATATCCAGCAGAGCATGGCCTGGTTGGTCTCAGGGCAAAGACAGGGTGACAAAGAAGAAAATAACCACTGAACAACAGGTTCTCTTTGACAAGCTGAAAGCAAGGAAGAGGAAGGAACATAAAAATATACATGGACATTGTTTGATTTATGATTATTAAGGGTACAAAGTGCTAATGGTTCAGTTCTAATGAGACAAGGTGTTTTTAAGGGTGTAAAAATCAAAAATAGAGGGACAAAAGAAATATACAAACGCTGCAATTAAGCCAAAATATTTTACAGGCCTTAGGTTTGAGACACAAACATTATAAAGACAAACTGCAGTGCTGTAACCACCGTCCCGGATTCTGTCTGATTTGACACAGAATGATCCATTTTGGTTTGCAGCAGACTCGGTCTCTCTACTGGCCTCTCTCTCTGTATTTCTTTACCTGCCTGTTCCTGTCCTCCATCTCTCCCCCTTTTCTCTTTGACTGTTTATGCAACTGTCAGCTCTGAGATGTGGAGAGGATTCAGCTCAATCTCCCTGCATGAGGCAGCACTTTCTGCTCTGCTGAAAGCGATATGCTGCTGTCGACCTGGCAAACTCAGCCACTGATTTAAGGAGGCAGCTAAAGTTTTGAAGTGAGGACCTAATTTGTGTGTGTCAAACAGCGCCTCTCCTTTAATCTTAACTCAAACTTCCCAGGTGCTGTGGCGCGCCTCAAACCTCCTCCTCTACAGATTGTTTATCGCTCTCGAGTCTCAGAGGAAATAACCACTTCACCCCCAGCAACCCTCGACCTCACTTCCACAACACATGATGAGATTGAGAAGTTCCTGGGGTGTGCTGGCACGCTGCAGGGAGTGTGCTGAGTGGACGACTGAAAGCACACACTGCGGTGTGTGTTGCCGCAGGATTTCCAGTTGTTATTATAGGTTCATGGACGATAAAGACCTGCCTCATTTTCTGAGCAGTCTCTTCTACAGCAGATGTTTACTTAAATAAGGCCATGAAAAGGGCTCCAAGTCACAGTTAATGAACTCTCAGTATCTATCACTGTCTACTTGAGTGCCAAATGTAAATACCTACAGCTGCATTCAACAGGATTTGCATCCAAACAAACAAACAAAAAAACACAGTGTCCTATCCCCACTAATTAATTCCCTGTAGGTTTGCACTATTTGTCAGAATTAATTTCAGGAGTCTATTCTTGTTGCTGGCAGGGAATGTTCTCTGCACAGAGAGACACATCAGACATGAAAAGAAAAAGCAAACCTCCAGCACTCAATGCAAAGAAGAATACAATCAACAGCTCCTAATCACTGCCACCAGGGCACCCAGCCACAGGATGACTGTTATATCTGCACAGAGGCTGAGAGGAAAAGATTCTCCAGTTTACTACCAATCATGTTACTTTATTTCTTGATAATGATGCAGCTACAGGTGTCTTTATAACAAAACCAGAATGAAGAAAAGACAACTGTTCATTATGATTTGGAAATACTGATTCCTGTGCTTGTTCTGCATCAGACAAAGGAGCTTCAGGCACCTTCCTAAAAGGCGCTGTACTATTGTGAAGAATTCCCACTCTACAGATACAACGCTTCCAACATTCAAATGCAATTTTCACACCACAAAATGTTGATTTTCAAATGAAAAAGCCTGGTGAAAAAGAAAAATGTCTGGACCTGGTGGTACTTTAAGTTATGTAACAGCTGTATTTGTAAGCAGAAGGAGTTATGGTACTTTTACCAGATAAAAGGGCTGAAGTGCACAGTTTTAAAAGCCAGTGTGTAACCCAGACACACTGGTTCACTGAGTGATGCAAGTTCAATACAAGTGGTTAAGTGTTTTGAAATGACTTCAATCTACCAAGGAGGTAGTAATTAGAACGAAGACATTAAAATGTGAGTTTTTAGGTAAAAGATGGGAGTCATGTAGAGAGGTATGATGGGAAACAGCAGTAATTCAGAGTCGATGCATCAGTTAGAAGAGCTGACTCAGGGGACAGTCCTAGTGTAAACATGATTAAAACTTTGTTAATTATTATCCCAAGAGTCAATGACTATTTTTAATCTCATTATAATTTGGCACACTGCATTTCTGAGGAGTTTCCTTTGTTTGAACAGAAGCACCATCTGCTGCTGCTTAGACACACTGAACCTGTAATAAGCAACTGATGCTTCAAACTTTCAGGTCCAGAAATGAACGATATTTAAAAAATCCAGTACAAGGACAGTGTTTCAATGGACAGTTGTTAGAAATGCTGATACTGAGGAGTCTCTTATCAAACCTTACTCTCTCTCCTGGGTCTTATTATTAGCAACATACAATGCAGAAATCGTTTAGCCTTCAGGTTTCTAGGTTTCAGCCCGTGCTCACCACCATTTTTTAGCTCTTTGGCTCATTTCAGCTCATTACTGCTTCACATTTTCCTCAGAGGTGCAGTCGCCATTTGCATCTACTGGTGAGTTTTACCAAGCTACAGCAGGGTACAGTCTGTTACCTGTGGTTTGACCTGGCTGTGTGTCACCCAGAAAATAGTCAACCAATCAGAAGACAGACTCAGAGACAGACACATAACACCCTATTTATACTACAGCCTATAAAACTATATTGAGATGTTTTCTGGAAATTAAGACCAAAAATATATCTTCTTATGGATATCAAAACTTCAAATAAAACACAGGAGACCTTAACACCTAAACCTGGATTTGGATTCAACAGTCTTTTTCTAAAAGCAGCACAGACCCATGCTCTGTGACACTCACTGCTGATGTACAATAATAACCCAAACACAGAGCTATCTGGGCTGCAGAATTTTATTTCTTTGAAGCTACATTTTCAATTTCAAACCCCAATAATGTCTGTTTCAGTCTAGTGGTTACAGGTAATGACAAATAGCCTGTTTTAGTTCATCAGTCTAAAAGACTGCAGTATATCCCAGCCCACCTGGATTCACCATGATTTAGATAGGCAGCTGTTGGAAACATATCTGGTGTCCTGATCCACATTCACTCAGGATTTAGTTGGGGAGACTGTTTAAATTGATGCCAAATGTATTTATGAGGAGCTCTGCTATGATGTGCATCATCACCATTTACTGTCTCCTCTCCTGTCAAAGTGACACAGGAGCAACAGCAGATTTACACTTTCATAGTGGATTTTAATTGGACTCAGTGGGACAGCCTGTCCAGCTGGGACAGAGAGACAAATAACAATTCCACATCATTAATAATCACAAAAATAAGTTGATATGGATTAAATTGTGGCACAGCCTGAGGAAACAGATGGGTTCAGTAGGAAATACAGTCATGATACTATATTCACATTCTCATTTTTATGCATTCCTCTTTTTACTGAGGAACTCTGACTGGTTCAGAGAAAGCTTAGGAGATTGTTTCTGCACTAAAATGTTTGCATTTCCATCTTGCTTCTTGAAACTCATTTAAAATCACTTTCCATGCTTCAAAGAACATGGAAATTGTGATGGAGCTCCAGCCAATATTTCAACACCACACATCAACAGATCTGTTTTTCCCCCTTGTCTTAAAAGGCCACATCACAGCCAAGTGACACAAATCTATGAGCTTATTAGACTCTATCACCTGAGGGAAATAACAGGTGACTAATGCGAATGAATAGTTGTTCTCTTTCACCAGTGTTTTTGGGAATAAATGTCCCAGCAGACAATCCTACAGTGTGATAAGGTTATACGCCCTCCTTTTCCCGACATGATGAGGTGTCCTCAGACAGCATCGATAGCCAGTTCAAAACCAAACCAACCTCCAGAGCATCATTAGTGAGAACAATGTATTAGCAGTGTGACACTTCAGACAAATTACTGCACAGAGTAAACAACTTGTTACTACTCATAAACCTCTCATTGTATTTATGGAGTGTGAAGAACATGGAGCTGGGAGTTTTAATGATGTAAACTTTCTGAGTGAGCTGGCAGCGCTGCTTTTGAACCTTTTCTTGCTCCTGGGTCTGAACTACCATTGGCTGCAGGTCTGATCTCACTCCTATTTTTAGTTATTAAGCAGTTAAAATGAGAAGAACATGGTCAGATTTTATTAGATAAATAATAACTGCTCAACAAATCTGAGAGCAACAGTAGCATTATGCTTAAAACAAGGTCATGAGTCTGACAATGCTAAGTGAGTGCAACACTAAATCAGTGAAGTACTCTTAACTGTGGCTTAACACCGCTAAATGGAGCACAACCTTTATTAATGTTCAGTTACATGTGTTTGACAAGTCAAAATATCTGCTGTGACAAAGCTCTGTAACTGAGTCTTCCCTTGGGCTGACGTACTGCGGTAAGCGTATTCCGTCACTTCCGGTTACCGGTGTTTGGAGATCGTCGTTTGGTGTATACCTGTCTCAGACTAGATACTTTCTTTTTACCGACACTACTTCTGTGACTCTATCACCAATTTAATCTGCACTTTCACAGTAACAGTAGTTGCTAAATCACCAACTTTCTCCACTTTCTGTGTGGTACTTTATCGAGTCACGCTATCTTCTGCTACTGATTTAGCTGAACTCTCAGCCATGGCCTCTCGCTCTCCTTCTCCCTCTCCTGCCTTCTCTTGCTCTGCGTGTCAGATGTTCAGTTACTCCTCTGCCTCGTTTAATGATAATGGTATGTGTAATAAATGTAGTCTGTTTTCTGTGCTCGAGGCGAGGCTTAGTGAATTAGAGTCCCGGCTCCGCACCATGGAAACTAATTCAGCAGCTAGTGCTAAACAGCCCCCCGTAGCCGGTGCGGAGCAGCCTAGCATAGCTCCTGTTAGCATTCCCCCGGCAGTTCCCGAGCAGCCGGGAAAGCAGGCTAGCTGGGTGACTGTTCGTAAGGACAGGCGTAGCCGTAAGCAGAAGCCCACTGCTGACCACCACCCAGTTCACGTTTCTAACAGATACTCCCCGCTCAGCGACACACCCGCTGAGGAGCCAACTCTGGTGATTGGCGACTCCATTTTGCGGAACGTGAAGATAGCGACTCCAGCGACCATAGTTAAATGTATTCCCGGGGCCAGAGCGGGCGACATTGAATCTTATTTAAAGCTGCTGACTAAGGATAAGCGTAGATACAATAAAACTGTTATTCACGTCGGCGCTAATGACACCCGACTACGCCAGTCGGAGGTCACTAAAGTTAATATTGACTCGGTGTGTACACTTGCAAAGACCATGTCGGACACCGTAGTTTTCTCTGGTCCCCTGCCCAATCTGACCAGTGATGACATGTATAGCCGCATGTCTTCACTCAACCGCTGGCTGTCGAGGTGGTGTCCAGAAAACGATGTGGGCTTTATAGATCATTGGAAGAGTTTCTGGGGGAGACCTGGTCTGGTTAGGAGAGACGGCATTCATCCCACTTTTGATGGAGCATCTCTCATATCTAGAAATCTGACAGAGTTTATTAGGAAACCAAAGCCCTGACAATCCAGAGTTCAGGCCAGGAGACAGAGCTGCAGTCTTACACGCTTCTCTGTGCCTCCTTTAGAGCAGTCACCCCTCCATTACCCCATAGAGACTGTGTCTGCCCCCCGACCATTTAAATTAACTAAATCGAAGATCAACAAAAGAGGAGTTAGTCACAATAATCTAATAAAAATCAGCACATCCACCTCAAATGTACAGCAAAATAAAATAATTAAATGCGGATTACTCAATATCAGATCTCTCTCATCCAAAGCTGTACTAGTAAATGATTTGATATCAGATCACCATCTTGATCTATTCTGTCTGACTGAAACCTGGCTGTGTCAGGATGAGTATGTTAGCCTGAATGAATCAACCCCCCCCAGTCATATTAATACTCACATTCCCAGAGACACTGGCCGTGGAGGTGGAGTCGCAGCCATTTTCAACTCCACTTTATTAATTAACCCTAAACCTAAACTCAGTTATAATTCATTTGAAAGTCTTGTTCTTAGTCTGTCCCACCCAAGGTGGAAAACATTAAAGCCAATTCTATTTGTTGTAGTGTACCGTCCTCCTGGTCCATACTCTGATTTCTTATCTGAATTTTCAGAGTTCCTGTCGAGTTTGGTTCTTAAAACAGATAAAGTTATTATTGTAGGCGACTTCAATATTCATGTTGATGTCAACAATGACAGCCTTAGCTCTGCTTTTTCCTCTTTACTAGACTGTATTGGCTTCTCTCAGTGTGTAAATAAACCCACTCACTGTTTCAGTCACACTCTCGACCTTGTTTTAGCTTATGGTATTGACATTGAACATGTAACAGTCTTCCCACAGAATCCCATTCTATCAGACCACTTCTTAATCACTTTCGACTTCATATTGCTGGATTATGTATTATCAGCAAAAAACATCCTGACTAGAAATATTTCCGATAATGCAGTAGTTAAATTCAAGGAAATGATTCCCACTAACTTAGGTCCAGTGCCTCATCTTAATTTTCCAGAAGCTACTCCCTCCCAGCTTGATCATCTTGTAGACAGTGTTGCAGACTCATTACGTACCACTTTAGATTCCATCGTCCCCCTAAAAATGAAAACAATAAAGAGAAAGAGGCAAGCTCCATGGTTCAACTCCCAAACCCGTACACTGAAACAAACAGCACGTAGGCTTGAAAGAGTGTGGCGTTCCACCAAACTGGAAGAATCCCACTTAGCTTGGCAGGATAGTGTCAAAAGATATAAAAAGGCCCTCTGTAATGCAAGAAGTGCCTATTACTCATCATTAATAGAGGATAATAAGAACAACCCCAGGTTTCTCTTCAGCACTGTAGCCAGGCTGACAGAGAGTCACAGCTCTATAGATCCACGCATCCCTATAACCCTCAGTAGCAATGATTTTATGAACTTTTTTAATGATAAAATCTCTACCATTAGAGGTAAAATTAATCACATCCTGCCTTCAATCAGTACAGATTTATGCCATAACACAGGATCCATAGAGTCAGCTGCAAAACCTAACCTTGACTCCTTTTCTACCATCGACTTAGCCCAGCTCACATCAATTATCTCAGCATCTAAACCTTCAACCTGTCTCTTAGACCCCATCCCAACTAGGCTGCTTAAGGAAGCTCTGCCCTTAATTTGCAGTCCTGTATTAGATATGTTAAATCTGTCCTTGTTAACAGGTTATGTTCCGCAGTCGTATAAAACAGCTGTAATCAAACCTCTTCTAAAAAAGCCCACTCTAGATCCAGATGTATTAACCAACTACAGACCTATATCTAACCTCCCCTTTCTTTCTAAGATCCTGGAGAAAGCAGTTGCAAAACAGTTGTGCGACTTTCTACAGGACAATAGTTTATTTGAGGTTTTTCAGTCAGGATTTAGGCTGTATCACAGCACAGAGACAGCACTTGTAAAAGTTACGAACGACCTCCTGATAGCATCAGACAACGGACTTGTTTCTGTACTTGTCTTGTTAGATCTCAGTGCTGCTTTTGATACAATTGACCATCACATCCTTTTACAGAGACTGGAGCACTTTATTGGCATTAAAGGAACGGCACTAAACTGGTTTAAGTCCTATCTATCTGATAGGCTTCAGTTTGTACATGTTAACAACTACTCCTCCATGTACACAAAAGTTAGACTTGGAGTTCCACAAGGGTCAGTGCTTGGACCAATCCTCTTCACTCTGTATATGCTTCCCTTGGGCAATATTATCAGGAAACACTCCATAAATTTCCATTGTTATGCAGATGATACACAGCTTTATCTGTCAATGGAACCTAATGAAACCAATCATCTAGCCAAACTCCAAGCTTGTCTTAGGGACATTAAAATCTGGATGACAAGCAACTTCTTACTACTAAACTCAGATAAAACTGAAATCATTATAATTGGTCCTGAACACATCAGAAACAAACTTTCTAATGATGTAGCTCCACTAGACGGCATTGCCCTGGCTCCCAGCTCCACTGTAAAGAATCTGGGAGTCACCTTTGATCAGGATTTGTCCTTTAACTTACACATAAAACAAACTTCTAGGACTGCCTTTTTTCATCTGCGTAACATCTCCAAAATTAGACATTTTCTGTCCCAAAAAGATGCAGAAAAACTAGTCCATGCATTTGTTACTTCTAGGCTGGACTACTGTAATTCATTATTATCAGGCTGCCCCAACAAGTCTCTAAAGACTCTGCAGCTGATTCAAAATGCTGCAGCACGACTACTGACAGGAACTAGGAAAAGAGATCACATTTCTCCTGTGTTAGCCTCTCTACATTGGCTCCCAGTCAAATCTAGAGTAGAATTCAAAATCCTCCTCCTCACATACAAAGCCCTTAATGGTCAGGCTCCATCTTACCTTAAAGATCTCATAGTCCCCTACAATCCCACCAGGACTCTGCGCTCCCAAAATGCTGGTTTACTGGTGGTTCCCAGAGTTTCCAAGAGTAGAATGGGAGGCAGAGCCTTCAGTTATCAGGCTCCCCTACTGTGGAACCTTCTCCCAGTTTCGGTCCGGGAGGCAGACACCCTCTGTACCTTTAAGAGTAGGCTTAAAACTTTCCTCTTTGATAAAGCTTATAGTTAGGGTTGGCTCAGGCTTGAACCATCCCTTAGTTATGCTGCTATAGGCCTAGACTGCCGGGAGATCTCCCATGATGCACTGAGCTCCTCTCTCTCTCTCTCTCTCTCTCTCTCTCTCTCTCTCTCTCTCTCTCCACCTCTCTCCACTCAATATGGATTCATATCCCATGTTACATGTTACTAACTCAGTATCTCCCCTTTCCTGTAGTATTGTGCTCTTCCGTCTCTCTCTCCTCTTCTGTCTCTTTCTGCAGGTATTTCTGCCTCTGGAGCTGTAGAGTCTGATCTGTGATGACAAGTCTCCTGCTGCTCCTACAACTCCACTCAACACCTGCTGCTAGAATTAGAAATGACTTATACTGCTATTAGTTGTATTGCTGTGTTAGCAGTTAATACTTTAATTATCACTACTATCACTACTACTGTTGTATTACTGGCCTCATCTTACATCTGATATGGAACCTGTGTTATGCTATGTTCTTCTTTCGCTATTCCCTACCCCCTCTCCCTCCTCTCCCCCTCTCTCTCCTTCTTAACCCAACCGGTCGAGGCAGATGGCCGCCCACCCTGAGTCCGGTTCTGCTCGAGGTTTCTGCCTCTTAAAAGGAAGTTTTTCCTTGCCACTGTCGCCTAGTGCTTGCTCTTGGTGGGATTTGTTGGGTCTCTCTCTGTAAATACCTATTTTAAAGAGTATGGTCTAGACCTGCTCTATATGAAAAGTGCCTTGAGATGACTGTTGTTGTGATATGGCGCTATATAAATAAAATTGAATTGAATTTAACTGGCCTTTACAACATGCTGAGCAATCACAACTTAATGTGACAGCTTTCACATTCCCACCGAGCATCTCTCTAGTTCGCAAACAGCGTTAAATGTCTGAAACTCAGATATAATGTTTTAATGAGCCTGCAGTGTAGCTCGGTGTCAGACTAACTCACTGAGCTGAAAATGTTTCCCATCCCTACAGTAAATGCTTCCGATTCCCACTGTTTCTCCGTGGCATTTAGCTCATTAGTAGGAAAAGTAATAGGGAGAGTCTGGGCTGCAGACAGTTGCTTATTAGCGAAGACTTTCGGAGACAAACTCGTCCTAACACTGCTGATGTCTAATGAACAGTCTGCAGAGAGAGAGGTGATGCTCTGTGTCAGACTCTGTCTCACTTATTAACACACTCCACCCTCATATTTACATCTCAGCTTAAACAATTAAACTGACTATTTACTGACAGAGGAAACCAAATCAGGCTACATCCACACTAATACCTTTTAGTGTTAATACACGTCTGCTGCTACATTTACGCCTGGTGTCCACACTCACTCCTTCCGTTTTCAAACACAGTTTTAAAATGTATTTTGGGATTTAAATTTAAATTGAGAAGATTTGAGCTACAGGATCATGTGATTGCTCATGGAAGTGAGTTCCCAAAGCTGATAAACTGATATTCCAAAATTTTATGAAATTCGTAGCAAAACAGAATTTTACTTTACAATTTTACTCCCAGTGTTAAGACTGAATAATTGGGATCATGAAAGTCTATGAAAAATAATGAGGATGTTAAATTACACTGTGATACATCCCTGTAAAACTGAAAATGACTTGTTTGGGTCAAACTGTCTCAAGAGGAGCTGGACTCTCTCTGCTGCCAGGCTGACGTGAACTGTTTTTACAAGATACAAAAAATTAACCAGCATGAAGACATTTCTGTGACCTTTAAAACCTCTAAGACACTCACCAGGATTATTACCAGTCATTTCCAACAGCTGTTGAAGAGGAGTGGGGGAGAGGGAGATAATACTGTCTTTGTGAAAATGCCTCTCACAACCAAAGGCCAAACTCTTGTCTTTTCTATGGGATATTTCTTTGATAATAAGGATTTTTAATTAGTAAATCAGGTTTCTATAGTTTTCAAATACTTTCCATACCTGTGCAGAGACCACAGAGGACACATTCCAGTACAAAACCTCTTACACAACAGTCACTCTAAAGAAATGTTTGCCAACAACTGGGTGTGGACCCAACGCTGGGTCTCAGGCAGATTAAAACCAGTGTCTGAAATGTTCTTTTACAACAAGAAAACTGTCCTTTTTGCTCAAAACTACAGATGAAGGAACGCTCCAAATACATTCCTGAATCCTTGTTATTGAATAAAATGTTGTCTAATGGGTGATTAAATTAGCTGCCTAAAAATCAGCTTACACATCAGCTTACATAATACCCCAGAAAAACAGTTTGTGTGCACAGGGCTAATGAGAGCAGAGTGTTACACTGCAAAGTGATGAGGAGCTGGTCTGAAACTCTTTGAAGTCTTAGCAGTGTCAGCACTCCAGCATTATCTGACCGTACTGACAAAAGGAGGGGGGACAGTATGGGATACTGCAGAGACGAGGAGGACAGTAAACGCACCATTAAATACTGACTGAGCTGACTCCAGGTGGTCTCTGTGCTGAGGTTAAAACAATATCTACAAGTCCAGCATCTACTCCAGGTCTTACAGCTCTTAAAATCCAAGCTGAAAATGTTTTAACATCCCAACTTCATTTGCACTTTTTTCCCAAGCATACAACATGAAGAGTTCACCAGACACCAGAGAATATTACTCAGATCTTTCTGTTCTTGATTCAGCTGATTTTACTATTTCAGTCCCAAGATGAGTCACTCCAGTTTTGGTTTGGCTCACGTGGAGACAATTATGTTCCTTTCAAGCAAACAGAAAATACCCTCTGATGACTAAGAGAGGAACTGATCACACACACTGCACACATGTGCACACACTGCACTGCCTGTTCGTGACGGTCCACACACTGCAGAAAAATGAAAACAATGACTGAGACTCCAAATACGCACCAAACAGACACTGCTGTGTTTACACTGGCGTAGATCTGTGTCAGTGCTGACTATTTTAAATAAGGGTGGAGTCAGTAAAACTTTACAGTCACAAAACAACACTTCTGTTTCGGCTGCAGGTTTGCAAGTGCTGAATAACAGCAGTCACTTTGATGAGTGATGCAACTGTTCAAAGATGGAGGAAAATCAAACTGTGAAATAAAATACTGAAGTGGAAAATTATACTTCTTGGTCAGATAAGAAAATTATGGCATCTTCATGAAAATATTCAAATCAGAATTACCACAGGGAAACTCTGGGAACACTGGGATTTTTATGACAGCCTGAAAAATTACACAAGTGAGTGAAAGACGAAACAAGTACTGATGTCTTACATCAGCCAAGGTCCTTTCAAAGGCTGCTTTCCAGTTGGACATGTCTGTGTGCTGCTTGTTAAATAGGATCACAGGTGGGGAAACACATTGAATGGAAAGCAGGTGGCATATAACAAGGTAAATATGATGCTGAATCTGTCAGCAGCAGGTGCTGAAGATGCTGTGGCACCACATCTTGTTGAGGATGAGTCAAACAATTACTGAACTAGAATTAAGAAATATATGAAAGGTAAAAGTTGTAAACATGTTGGACCACAGTCTGCAGCCAATGCTGATCATCAGCCTGAACGATTTATTAGTCAGGCTGTAATGAAAACCACTAACAAGTTTGTGACGCTCTCTGAAGCACACCCAAACTAATTTAGCTTTGGTGTTGTGGCCCCGCCTCACCTGAATCACTACTTATTACACGTACAGGTGCATGTGTTACACCTGGTTGATTCTCAGTCTTTAGTCTTAAATCTGAAGTCAAAGATCTGATGGGTTACATGTTAAAAGTCTATAAAAAGAGGAATTTGCTCTTTGGAAAAGGTGACACACCTTTGCCACTGTTGTTGCAGTTCCTACATTGGCCACTAGGTGCTACCCAAAAATATCATTTTACAGACAGTTACTTTATAAATCAGCCAATCATTTCATTCAGGTGTGGCTTCATACATGCTTCTGAGAGCCAACAGTCTGCCGGTTTTCATTCATCTGTGAAGTCACCTGCTGAGGTGAGGTGACGGCCCCTGACTAAGTTACTTTTAGTCTTTCATTTGCACCTGCACTTCTGCTGCAGTGCACATCAGTGTAATATAGGGGCGGGAAACGTTGGGGCATGGCCTGTACAGATAACCTCTGACCTCTCATTCAGTCTCAGAGCTTCTTGTGGAAGCTGTCGACCTTTGACCTGCGCTGTTTCTCTCACTTACCTTGAGCAATGGCTATGGACTCGAAACTCTGCAGCTCCTTCAGTAAACACGCCCTCTCCTTGGGCTGGAGACGGTAAATAAACTCCTTGGCTCTCTTGGGGGAGTTGAGCGGCTCCCTCGGCTCGTTCCTCCCGTGTGTGCCCATCCAGCAGCTCGGCGTGTGTCGCCCTATCCCCGGCAGCCTGGGCGCCACCACCAGCACCGCCGCCGCCGGTGGTGGTGCCAGCTTCAGTCCCGGCGGTAACTTCTGTGCCGCCGGTCGGAGAGCTCTCTGAAGGCAAAGCTTGAGCATTGTGGCAAAAATAAATAACCAGTCCACTCTGTAAAACGTAAAAACTGCTTGTCTTAACGGTTATTTGAGCGCCCACCTCCCCGTCGCCGTCTCCCCGCTCCGACTACGCTGGCGCTCGGGCAGAAGTTGAGTCTCGCTCGGTCTTACTAGCTAGATTCGTCTTCAGTGGGAAAGAAACCGACGAGTTTTGACGACCGTTTCTCTAAAACTCGGGTTAACTTCCAAACAGCTGCACATATCCTTTCTTCGTGCTGTCCACCGCCCAAACCGTCTCATGATCTTTAGAGACTCGGCGGTCAGGAGTTAAGCACATGAAGTTCAAGCTAAAGCCGAGCGACAACTAAGCAGCGACAAGCTAACGGAACTCAAATGCGAACTTCCGGTGGCGGTTTTCAAAATAAAACAAGCTGGTTTCGCTCATACCTTTTCATATTAAAGTCACTGACAAAAACATGAGTTCAGTGGTGGAGGAAGTATTTAGATGGCTTAATTGAGAGACCGACTCGTCTTTTTAAACAGAAAATGCTGACAATTGACTGTTACCTGCTTCTCAAGTGTGGGGATTTGTGAGTTTCTCAATTTATTATTATAGTAAACTCAACATCTTCAGGTTTTTGATTATTGATCAGACAAAATAATTACTTGAGCTTCGGGGAATAATAAATTTCATTTTAAATCACAACAGTTGCAGTTTTATTAGAAACTAAGTGCTAAGTAACTAGTTAAGTAGACTAAGTAAAGATTCAGCTAAACATATTCTCTCTGCTTAAAACTATAACCTGAGAAATTATTCTTAATTCAAAATGCTGAAATGGCGCCACCTACTGATCCAGGAACTCAACTGCATCTCCACATTCTGAAGCGTTTGCTTCAAGTGTATGATCCTGTTACACTATGGATATACTGAATAAAGTTATGTATGCTGGATGAAGTAATTTAAAGGTGATGTCAGTGAGATCTGAGATACAACCCAAAATCAATATCAAAGATGATTTTATTTACATAAATCTCTTTTTAAAACAAAAGGCAAAATGAACAGCTTTTACCTTTTAAAAAGCTTCCAGAACAATCAACCTATTAATCAAAGTCCTTCATTGCTGACACATGTCAAAAAGCACAGCTTTCTAATCAAATTCGACCCCATCTCTTTCTCATTAAACATAATGTATTCCTTGCAGCTTATTTTCTGCGACCAGTAATTACAACAGTAATGAACACGAGTTTGTAGTCAAACCCTTAAGACGTTCAGGCTGTGGAAGTCTAAACAGTGTAATACTCAAGGAGTTGTGCTTGAAAGCTTTTTCATACAAATTCACAATGAAGATCTCTGTAGTCGCTGAGGGACACGTATTGGCCGAGCTGTACCGTCGAGAAAGACGAAGACATGACTCCTAAAAATTTTCTGAGGCTTCATTTCGTGCCAGTAGTTAAAGATTTTGGATCAGTGTTCAGTAGGACATCTGCTGCTGGAAAACAGAACTGAGCGACTGCATCTCGTGGCTCAACATTACAACAAATACCACAGACTGTATGAAATGACAGTGTCTTTGCAACCTCAGATATAGTCAGAGGTTTATTACATTGAAAACTGTCTTTTCTGCAGCTCCTTCCGTTTTTTATTTCAAGGCCTGGAAAATTTTCAATGTATTGAAAGTACTCTTCCAGCCCTGCAGCAGGACCCTGAGACTAGAAGCACAGTTTGAGCCTTCAGAAAGGTGCAGTCGTCGTGGTTTGTTGCCCTGGTTGGACAGAACGAGAAAGCTCCAGTCTGTGCCAGTGATTAGAAACAAAAAAAAGTGCATTTACTGAATGACAACTGTTCTTACAAAATGACTAACAACTGACATGTAAAGCAATTTATGGTACTTTTTTTTCCTTTTGAAAGAAATGCAAGTACATAAAGTCCGTGGTAGACAAAACAACTGGCACGTTTTCATACAGTATTTCTGTGACATTTACCAAGAAGCGTCAAGAAATAATCATTTAACCAAATACATTTTTTGGGAATACAGCTCTCCAAATGTGGCTTCCAATACAACTCCATACCAGCACTCTTATTACAAACAACAATTTCTGGGTCTGAAAACAAGAATTTAACCAAACTAAATACTGATTTCTGTGAAGAGAAATGTGGAAAGTAAGATTATTGGAAAAAAAAAAATCTGAAAACAAATGTTTCTCTGATCCTAAGGGACAAAGTGTGCACGTGTTTGTTTTATTATATGTACAATAACGTACACAAATGTAAGCAAGGTCACACAAGGGACCAGTAGTAAGTAATGATAGAGGTATATCAGTGATTACAGTAGCAAGTCACTTTTTAATCAGACACACCTCATGTTTTTCTCTGGTAGGTGCAGAGTTGATAGAAAACTGCTTCACTCTCCTGCCTTCATCCTCTCTCTCTGGACACGTTCATAAATACTCTGAGTTTGTTAAGGACAAAAATGTTGAACCAATGAGCCACAAATTTGAGCTGTGATGGATCTGCAGGTCAGGGTTTGACAGCACCCAAGGTCAGTTTAGTAAGATGAAAAGTCTGAGAGCAAGAAGTAGAGGCAATAAGTTCAACTACACATAACTCCACTCATGCATGACAACAAAAGTAACCCAGCTGAAGCCTGTTAGCCAAACATTATTGATGAGGAATATTCTCAAATATTTAGGAATCCCTCAAAACAGCTGGAGAAAGCAGTGACAGCAGGTTTTACGCTCAAATTTTACACCCTTCTTCAATCCTGACTTGCAGATTGATTTAAGCTTGAATTTGGTTAGTCGCTCCACATTTTTGTCGTTAATAAACTAACACACTGCAGCGTATACACTGCACAAGAACATAAACTGCATCTTTAAGACATCGTCTAAGCACATTACACGTCGGCAGGCACACACGCACAGTTCCACGCACACACAGATACACATTAGGGCTGCACAAGTGACAAAATCTAAACAAAGTTGTGATGTGACTGTAGCCCCTTCTCTTGTTTCAGAGGGAAAAACAAGGCAGATTTGTGCTGTGCAGAATCTCCAAGCTGCAGAAAATCTGATCTTAACTCTCTTAACTAACTGATGTGTATCAGGTTTGAGGCATTGAGAAATAAATTGCATACAGACAACTGTTTCCACATGGCAAGATTTCAATCAGGATCTCCAATACTTTTGGGATAAACTAAAAAAAAAAAAAAAGGAATAGTATGACTTTTTGGTCTACATCATCCAGCCCCAAAACACACGCACGCACACACACACACAGTCCACACACAGACTGAGAGCAGCAGTTACTCTTTCCACAAGCCCTTATAGAGTAAAACCCAAACTCAAAATCAAACATAAAGAAACTAACAAGAAAAAAAGAGAGTGACATCCCTGACATTTTTCAAAAACAAATTAAGATGCTGAAGTTGTGTCTTATAATTCTTTTTAACTTAAATATAATAAAGATATATGTATTTTTCTCTATAGATCTTCTCTTGTCAGTCCTCAGTGGAGTCAGTGTCATCATTGATATAGTCTTCTTCTATTGGCGTGCTGCCATTTTGAGTCCCCCACTCATCTTCGTCATACTCTATGCTGTCGTTGTCCTCCAGCAGCTCGTTGTTGAGCTCCCCCGGTCCTCCTGCGGCCTGTGCGCCGGCTGCCACACCATCGACCGGCAGCTCAGCAGGTGGCTGTCCATGCTGGTTTTCCCCCGGTGCCAGCGGGGCTGCGGCAGCGGCGTCCTGCGGCGCTGCGTAGCCCCCGTTGTTGTTAGAGAAGGCGGCTCTGTCTCGGCTCTCCTCCTCAACGTAAACTCTCTGGTGGCACATGGGGCACGTGTCCTGGATGTAGAGCCACTTCCTCAGGCACAGCGCGTGGAAATAGTGGTGGCAGGGCGTGATGCGGGCTGAGGTGGCAAACTCCTGGTAACAGATGGCACACACGTCCTCAATGTCCCTCAGCTGGTCCCCGCGCATCTCCGGCAGGGAGTTGATTTTCTTTACGGCTGTGCGGCGGTTGATGAAGGTCTTCCAGCCGTTCTTTGCCTGCAGGTAGATGTTGAAGTAGGCGTGCAGACACATCATGCAGGCACGAATCTTGCTGCCCGACTCAAACATCATGGTGTAGGCCCCGTTTCCGAACATTATGACACCGAACAGGAACTCGATGATGTTGCCTGTGGAGCGTACATAGTAGACATAGTCGTCCAGCTTCTCCCACAGGACGTTGGAGAAGCCGTCAGCCATGAAGAGGCCATAGACCGTCAGTGACACCACCACCTGGAGCGAGGGAGGGGAGGGGAGCAAGTTAGATATAATGTGTAAAGGACAGTACCAACCAATCAGTGGGTGGACCCAAAAAGCTGCATGCCCATGCCCATAGGATAAATTCTCCATTCTCACCTTGAGGCAGAGCTCCACACAGAAGGCGGTGACGGCGAAGAGCCAGGTGTTGAGGGCATAGTGGTGCCAGAGGGCGTAGCTGAGTGCCACGGGGAGCACAAAGAGCGCCAGGGACACCAGCAGGACTGGGAAATGGCGGCGAAAAGAGGAGACGTGGGAAGCGCTGAGGGACATCAGGACGGGGTCGGTCATCCCGTGGATGAAGTGCAGGATGGCCGTCAGCAGAAGGCACATGTTCCGGCTCAGACGAACCTTTGGATCAATGTGAGAGAGGTTCTCAGCTACTGATCATTATGTAACTGCTCAGTAACATGCCCAAAATATAAAAGCAATACAGCAAATGTTCTTTCTTATGTATCAATAATTCAAATTTGTTAATGGTTGTTTGGAGAGCACAGAAAGTCAATGATCCCTTTCTACATCAGCTCATTAAATCTAACACACTGAGTAATGTGTCTCTGCAGCTGCAGAGGTGGAAGTGAGAATCCTGCAGTGATATACCAGGCGTTCCTCTGGGTCCAGGCTGCTGAGGCCAGTCTGCAGAGCCAGGATGAAGAACAGAACAGGAGCCACGAAGCCTAATCGCTTGTCCTCCTCCTCTGTTGAACCTGAAGAGACCAGACGAGACAAAACGCTGGACTTAAGGCACATTTTTACAGCCAGTGTGCACAGCAGATAATAAAAGTGTGTACACGTATGCAACACACACGCTCAGTCGTACCTATGAAGGCCAGGATGCTGAGGCCGAGGTAGTGAGCGACGGAGGAGATGACGGCGCTCATCCCCAGCACGGTGAGAGTGGAGTCACAGCCGGAGATGATCAGGTTACTCGTCAGATCCCAAAACACGTCCCAGCTCAGCAGGTAACCCTGAAAACAGCACACAGTGCAAGTTACTCCCTGCAACAACAAAAAACTCCCTTCACTCAGACAATGCAAATTTTTGGGGTGAGGCACCAATGCCACAAGATTTCAGCATCAGATCTGCCTCCCCAACAAGAAAACAGAAAAGTTTTTGCTCTTCTTTTTGCAAATGTAACATAAATTACCATTATTATCCACATCAATGAATGGCGATATCTGTAAAGAAACACTTTTGATGCAAAGCTAAATGTGGTTGTTTTAGAAGAAGAATTATGACCACAGTTTGTACTGAGTGTAACATTTCTACTTGTCAGTTCTTGTTCCGTTTCTGAATCACCTCCAACACACAGCAGTGTTAGCATCTCTGTGTTGAACTTTCCTTTTTATCAGCAAACACACACACTGTTATGACATATACATCAGCTGTATATGTCATCACTTCTCAGCTGTGTGTAACAAGGACTCCTGGACCCTGATAAGCAGCAGAAACTGAAGATGGATTAAAAATGATCAATTAGTTTAAGCTTCTTTGCTACTGTGGCAGCAGGAGAGACAGTGTTTGCTACAGCTCTCTTGCAGCACAAGAGTTGTGCTTTTAGAAAACAACTTACAACCACATACAAGGACTAATGTTCACTACCTCCAAGCAAAAAACAAAAAACAAAAAAGATATTCAAAGGGTTTGTAAATGAAATGTGCATTTAATACTTTTGCAAATGAAATGGATAAAGCCTGATAAAAACTGGTAATGATTTTACCTGTGAGTCGGAGCTCCCATCGGTGGCACCGCCTGTGGCATCACCACTCTCCCTCCTGACCGCCCGCACCACATAGACCAGGATCAGCGCCTGGGCAGTGACCCGGGTCAGCCAGAACACCCGCAACACATCAGGGAACCTGATCCTCTTCCACGTGTCCTCTAGCAGCAGCTGAAGTCCGTAGATCCTGTACATGTGCCGTATGAGCAGGTAGACGTACCGACACGAATAGTAGAACCATTTGAGCCTCATGGCCAGGCACACGGCCGTGTTGAGAGCCAGCGCCAGGCCCGAGAACACGGCCACCAGCTGCCTGACGTCAGCAGGCAGCTCAATCATCAGCCCCCACAGAGGGATCATGATGTCCAGCACCACCAGCGCAGCAAACACCGACTGGAGGTTGAGCAGGAACACATAGCCCACGCCAAAAACAAGCTGGACCGCAGCCATGCCCAGCCACAGCGTTGGCCCGTTTCTGGGCAGCAACCTAAACCCCAACGCCGCTTTGTAGTAGGCGCTGTAAAAGTCTATGTGGGAAGTGGCGTAGTAGTTGATGAGGACCGCCGCCATGCCAAGGAGAACAGCAAAGAAGAGAGTGTAGAACTTGAACAAGGCTTTCTGGGAGAGCAGCAGCACCACACTGGAGATGAGGACACCTGGGACACAACACAGACACCGTTAGCAAAACTGACAATAAACTGGTGGGAAGACCTGGAAAATGAACAGAGGACAATTAGCTGCATGTAGCTTACAAGTTTGTCTGATAAGAAGCTCCCTATAATCAGAAATCTGTTTATGTGTTGTGGATTTTCAGGTGAGGGATGTGAACATGGTTTTGCTGTCCACAATACAAATAGGACTATTTCAGCACAGCAGAAAACAGCATTTTAATGGATGACTACTAAATTAGAAGAAGCAAAACAAAACCTAACATCATGTAATGAACGGAGTAGGAGATCACAGGCATTAAAGCAGATATATGGTAGTTATAGTTAAGTTAGTATACTGGAGTAAATTAGCTCATCATCACCTGACTCTTTCCATATGCCTTGTATACGCTGTCATCTTGACCTTAGGCCCCTTACAATGATTACTTGTAACTAAGATTTGGTCAAGGACAATGTTAACACTGTATCAGCTCTGTTAAGAGCTCATTGACTAAGTGGCTTCAGGGCACTGAACTTTGTAAATAATCACTGTGGATGTCTGGTCACATTTTGGATTGTACAGCTTTTAGAACATCTTGTTTTTAGATTAATTCCAGGTAAACATGGCCTTACGCTGGATTCATGTGCTGGTACTAAACATACAGAAGAGTGGGTTGAAGAAACATGAGACTCCACTTGGCCCCTTGCCTCTCCAGACTCTTGGCTAACAGCAAGGGGACTTTGAAAATGTCTGAGCCGTACAAAGGTCTACAAACTGTACGAACAGAGAGTTATGTAACCTACTTGTTGTTTATCAGTGTACAGTGTTTTCTGCAAATGACTGAACACTGCACAGACAGAAGATTTATCAGTTCTACTCTTTGTGGGAGGAATAAAAACAGCTGTCCGAGGTGTAGACTAGTTTAAAGCACTAAAAACATTAAGCTATGCATGTGAAATAAGGAGTTTAAATTAAAGTGAAAGTGCATCAGGTTGGACAAAATGCAAATTAGGTGAATTAATTGTTTTTGCCAGTGTTGACTGAAATAAAACTCAACTGCTAATTTATCATATGGTAAGGTTTAAGTATAAAGTTTAGTTTAAACGAATTAGAAGTAAAACCTCACCATCTGTTGATTAAAAACCCACTGTACTCAATAGAATAAACATAACTTTATGCCATAAGATCATCAATACTCAATAAATATAAGACCAACTGATTTCCTTAATCCTCAAACATCTAAATTAGTCAGCTTGGGCTTTGGGAAACTGTGATGTTGCATTTTTCTGAAGGGATCAACAATAATCAAGAATAAAGTGAAAATTATCGTTAGCTCCAGCCCTACTGGATTTTATTTCAATATTAATTTTGTTCTATAGCTGCAGGATACTATTAGATCATCATCGAATAATCTGTACAATCTCTACAGTGATATTAGATGAAGAAAGGCAGCAAATTTTCTCTTCTGAGAGGCTGAAATCTGCAAGTATTTGACTTTTTCCCACTGTTTTTGCTTGAAAAATGACAAATTATTACTGGATTACCAAAATAGTTACAGGTCATATTTATGTCGAATGTCTGATCGATTAATCAACTAATAGTTTCTGCTCTGTTTTGTTCATATCCCCCATGCATGCTGGGCAAAGCTACGGGGGAAAAAGAAGAATATATTGACAGGTAGACTGACAGGCTGCTGAAATGTCCCCCAGAGTTCGTCTGAGGACACCCGCTGGTTACTGACGGGGGACACCGACACCGACGCAAACACCGGTGACAAGGTTAGCTATGCGGTTAGCTCGGAGTTTAGTGACTCCAGACTGAATCAGGTTTGAGGCAAACTACTCAGCTACTGTGTCAGACAGATCTGACTTGTATTGATGTTGCTGCCGGGAGCTAAATCGGCTTTAGTCGGTCTGAGAGGTGACAGAGCCCCACACGGCGTAGGGCAGCTAGCTGCCAGGTCGCTGGCTGTTGCTGACACAAACAAGAGGCTCCTGTTCTGGACTCTAAAACTTTAGCATGCTTACCCATGACTCTAACCAACACCTTCCCCATCGCCCCGGCCCATCCCGAACCAGGGTCATAGTAAGAGTTAAAAATGGCGTCGATAATAAAGATACAGGGAACTCGCAGAGCCACATCCAGCACCGCCAAGGCCTGCTGGCCTAACCGGGCTTGAGTGGACGCCATACGGCTTCAGTAGGGGCGGCTACAGTCCTGGGGAGCCCCGACTATCCATGTAACATTAAAACGGGTTGAGGTCCTCCTGCAGCCGCCTCTCGTCTTCGGTTTCGCTTTGCCTGACGTTTATTTGATAGCTGGGGACCTGCAACCGTCCGCCATGTCCGCCCAGCTCAACCTCCTGTTGCTGCTTCTTCTTCTTCTGTTTAACGTCGGGCTGCTCCCGTCCCGGATGTTACCGACCCACCAACCGTTTCACTTCAGGGCTCTCCTGAGACCCTCCGCAGTCCGCTATCAGAAAATATGTCCAGGTATATGAGGACCGACCACTTGCTAACGCTTCGGTTGCTTTGGGGAGACCGCAGAAGTTGCTAGGCTGTTCCGACGTATCGTGATGTCACTTCCGGCGTCAGAGGGTGTGGCCGTTGACGTTGCACGTTTCACAAAAAACTCGGTATTTACACAAAAAAATATTATAATGTTTTTTATATTTTACATCCAGTGGTGGAAAGTAACTAAGTATTATTTTACTGGTACTGCACTTCAGTACAGTTTTAGTGTATATTTACATTTTCTGCTACTTTATATTTCTTCACTATTTCTTCTTTCTTCACACAGACATAAATGTCTAACCCTAACATACATATCTACATATATAAAGAGCCCACACTGACATTTTTGGAAATTACATGTAAATACTCACTGTACTTCTTAAGTTATAACTGTCGTACTTATTATTATCACATATGAATATTCACAGACATAAATATCCTTATGTTGAAATCTATGTAAAACCATATAAAATAATAAATTTACACATGCAATAAAAATCGCAAATCAGTTTATTTTGTGTTGACTGAATAATCCATTAACTGACAAACTGTGATTCTGTATTTTAGAGGACTGATTACCAGGTTTATTTGACTTTTCAAATTAGGCACGGGGGGGAGTTTTAACTCTGGACCCATCATTCACACACACACACACACACACACACACACATTCATCAGGTCGAAAAGTAAAATAAGGCCTCATCAGTCGGTCTTGTGAAGATTTAATCTGATCTGTCATCAGCTCGAGCTGAAGAAGACTCTGATGGTGTTGTTGTAGATGGTGTTAGCCAGCTCCTGTGGGTCCTCTTCCCTCGCTGCTGCCATCACCTCTAAAACTTGTCTGGTGGAGACATATAAATAGTAAAATGTGTCACAGTTCATTCATTTTCTGTCTGCCTTTGCCATGTTACTAACTCTCCTGTCACTTAAGACCCTGCCACTCCCTCCTGCCCTGCAGTAACCCCTTCTCGCCTTCCACTCACCTGACTCCCCTGCACCCCTACTCAACTAAATCCTAATTCCCAGATCGATTCTTAGTGTATCTGACTTTGCCTGTTACGTATACATTAGGTCATGGTGGGTTTAACAACACAGATGTTTACTCTGCTGTTTAAACTGTTTAATTTATCCAAAGAGCTCTACAAAGATTTTACCCTCTCGCTTCAGCCCGACATTACTCACATGATGTGACAGGGCTCATTCCTGTCTTTTAGACAGTGCCCCGCCTCCCATTTCTTCTTTGTGGGAAATGTAGTTTTAATATATTTGGAGCCTGCGTGAGTGTTCTTCACACCACACCACGGAGCATCTGGGAGGGAAAGAGCAGGTATTAGATCATAAATAAATTCCATACAACAGTGTAATAACCACACTAACAACAACAATGTGACACAAAACATTTAGACTTTTTTTTATTTCATGTGATAATAAAACATTTTACCTCAGCTTCACTGAGGTGCTGAAAACTTTAAATCTAAATCTAATCTAAATGTTTGTCTTTTTTGTGTTAACAACAAGGTTTCAACATTTTGTCAAATATCTTTTTTTTAAATCACAATAAACTGGCTGCAGCTCACCTGTTTCTATCATGAGCCTCTCAGAGGGAATGGACTTCATAGCTTCAATATTGGCCTCAGTTTTCAAAGAACTGAAAAACAAAAATGACAAAAAACACAGTTTAAGTTGTAGCATCTTTTCTGTGTAGCTTTAAAAATGAAATGATCTTTAATCTGTTTCAAACTGAGTTGGCAGAGCGCAGCCACAGCTCTATTATGTGACAAGAAATTTGACCTAAGGAATGTATTGGGGTGTGTAAAGGTAGATGCAGAGTTGCAAGGCTTTAACACAAAGATCTGACTTTGTAAACAAAGTTTGCACAGGACAGATGTTTTGAAGTTGTAATGAACAAAAATAACAAAAAACCTCCCAAAAAATCACGTTTCAAAATCCTCTCACCATCCATTTATTCCAATATAAAGGTCCAGGTCAATGAGCGCAGCAGCGTCCTCTGCTGTCCCATCAAATGAGTGGACCTGAGAGAAAAAATGAAAGGTTTGATTTCCCATCATTTCTTTACTGTACACTTTCTACCAAACTGTGGACTCTGTCCTAAAGCAAATGTCCTCACCACTCCTCCAACACACCGGTCTCGATTTCTCTTCATGATGTCTGTTGAAACACAGACAGAGAAACAGTAAAATGCTTTGTTTAAAAAGAAGTCCTTTCATGAACCAGACCAGGTCTTTGGTACATTAACAGACCAATGAACTCTTGATGGGAGTTTCTGCAGTGGAGGAACATGGGCAGCTTGGTCTCCTCTGCCAGGTCAAACTGCTTCTCAAAGTATCTGCGACAGACAGAAGAGAAAACAGGCTGAAAGGTTAAGAGTATATAATGTTCAATAAAGGGTATAAAGTTCAGTTTTTATGGACTAACTTACTTGAGCTGAGTGTCTTTTGGGCAAAACTCCAACCTGTCAAAATCTGGAACAAGGAGAAAAGACACACAACACATTATAGTATCAACATGCCATTAAACAGTGAAATACTCAGTGTTATTTCTGTTTACAGTTTTTTTTGCATACGTCTGCACAAATGCACCATCACTAACAGTACACACCCAGCCCACACTCTCCGATGGCCACCACCTTTCCTCTGTGGGCTGCTGCCAGCTCCCTCAGCCCAGAGAAGTACTGGGATTCTCCGTTCTGCTCAAACTCGCTGCAGCGGGTGGGATGGCAGCCGACCGTGCAGTAGAACTCCTCTGTAAGAGGAGGGAGAGTGTTTAACAAATCAACCGAAAACCATTTAGTCATGTGTCACTGTCATCAGTACCTCTGCTCTCAGCTAGTCTCAGGGCCTCCCTGCTGTCTTCAAGGCTTCCTCCTGTGATCATAAACTGTAGAAAGCAGCAGATGTTACATATTAAAGAAGGTTTGAATGGCTTTTTCCCCAATAATGAGACATACACAGATACTTATCTTACCTTTTCAACTCCAGTTTTAAGAGCTCTGTCAATGATCTGATTGAAGTCATCTGTTGAGAAAACACAGCAGGTTTCAGACAAACTTCACCTCAACAGCCCAGAAAAGAAAAAAAAACAACTGAAGAAGTTACGAACCATCGTGTTTCTGCTTCCCTCTGTACAGTCCTCTGAACATGGGATCTGTCAGGTTCACACCGATATCTGGACACAGAGAGGTTACTAAACATTTTCTTGTCCTATACACTGTTGACATGCTGGAACTGATAACACGTTCTCCTGTGATATTGGTGCCAACATAACTAAGACAGACAGGGTTTGCCAAATCACATGTTTTCACCTCCACCTTCATGACTTTATTTGGATTCTACAAACACAGGACCTGCTGCTGACAGTAGTATCAGCTGTGATCAGGAGTGATGAACTGCTGTAAACTAAGAACAACCCGCCTGACATCTCCCTGCACAGCTGCAAACCTCTGTGACTGCTCTGTTGTCATTTTCAGCAGAGCTAACTCATTAGCTCCCATGCTAACTAAACATGCAGGCTGACCTGTTTACAACAAACACCAGCAGGCACTGACCCCTGGCGGCCTCTACCTTCCTGTTGTGTGTTTTCTAATCATAAAACACAGGTGTCTTACCAATGAATTTGTGCTGAGCCATGGTAGTAAGAGCAATGCTTCTAAAAAGAACCACACATGCAGCTCTCACCAACCCCATAATGCTACAATACCGTAATTACTGTAGCAGAGAGCAGTCACTTTTAGATATATAGATTAGATATACAATTTTATGCAAATTAGTCTAAAGAATACTCGTCGAATCGATTTTTTGTCTGATCTAGAGTCCACCGCGTACACTGGGTGCCCACAATTTTTGCAAATTGCAATTTAATTAAAACGGCAAAAAAAACAGATTAAATATGTTTGCGCAACATATAGGCGTTTTACGGTCGCAACGTCGGAACGCCACATAGTCCCAGAATCCTCTGCGCTGGCCGGCGAGAAGGTGACAGGGGACGGTGAAAATGGCGTCCGCCTATCTCACCCACCAGCAGAAAGTGTTGCGGCTTTACAAGAAATCACTGAGACACCTCGAGTCATGGTGCATCTTTAGGTAAGAGGAGCCGTCTGCGTTCAAATACAATGATGAAAAGTGAAAAAATAAATAAATAAAGACGTCGCTGCTGCAGCACGGTCTGTTCGCTAAGCTAACCGCTAGGCTAACTGCTAGCCAGGTCACTCATTCCTAAAGTCGGCTTGTTCCACTGCAAAACACATATTTTCCTTTGTTCATCCACTTTTAATCCATTCATGAATATAATCAGGATCCTGCCAAGTCCAAATCAGTTCATTTTGAATAATATTTTTGGTCAGATAATACACATTTGCAGATGTTGGCGCCAGCTAGCGTCGAAGTCAGTGAATAATCAAAATAAAGCAAAATCTGAATCTGACTCTTACTTCACGGTCTGATAAATGTGAATGAATGTACCTGAAAATATAGTCTCATACACGTATACATCGTATTACTCAGTTAAGTGAAGGCACCTAACATATTCTCAGCACTTTTAACACTTGTGTGAGAGTTTGCTGAAGTTATAACACTTGGTTATCAGGATAATAATGAATTCAGATTCAGTCTATTAACTGTGCAAGATTCACATCAAGGAAAGACAACTGCTTATATTAAATGGTCTTATAACATTAGAAATAAGATAACACTTGTTAAACAGTTATATAAAAGAAAACCTCAATTAGACTCTGGACTTACGACGCCATGTTTGATATATGAGTTTGAAAACACATAACTACATTCACTAACATTTTTAATATAAGTTTTGTTACTAAAGACCTGTGACCGAGATTGAGATTGGTATTTTACAGGTATTTCATGTGATTTATCTGTGACCACATGAACAGCACTCAGCTCTGAGCTGTCTGGTGTGACTTAACTTTAATAGTTGCTGTCTTTTTTCCTTTTCCATCACAGAGACAAATACCGGTTCTATGCCTGCATGCTGCGGGCTCGCTTCGATGAGAACAAGAATGAGAAGGACATGGTGAAGGCCACCATGTTGCTGAAGGCGGGAGAGGAGGAGTTCTGGACCAACCAGCATCCCCAGCCCTACATCTTCCCCGACTCTCCTGGAGGGACCTCCTACGAGAGATATGAGTGCTACAAGGTGAGGCAGAGTGCTGTTTTTACAACATGGAGTTTCCATATAATTTTCTTTCATCTCCCTGACATTGCTGTGAAAAAGTGTATATACTTCCTGTGTTTTTGTACAATTTGTGTATAGCTGTGATTATATAGAATGATTATATCGACTTATTTGGAATTAAAGATGTGAAAATGCTGACAGTTGTAATGTTACATGCTGATGAAGCTCCTGCGCTCTTGTTTTGTTCCTGTAGGCCCCAGAGTGGCTCCTGGAACACTGGCACCCCTCGGAGAAGGCCATGTACCCTGACTACTTTGCCAAGAGGGAGCAGTGGAAGAAACTGAGAATGCAGAGCTGGGACAAAGAGGTGGGCTGGGCTGCATACAACAAGAATGTATTACATACCACCTGTACAGTTACAAGGCAACAAATCTGTCTGCAGCCTTTATGACTGAAAGCATTTTTTAGAAGTCCACCAGGTGGTGCCAAAGGTGAACTGTTGGACTGTTTTACCCTTTCAGCTCCCGGTTGTTGTTAAAATAGAGATACACGTCATGTAGAAGTTAGGATTCACTGCCATTCCTGTTAGTATTGTTTGGGATAAATCTCCTGTCTGGTTCCAGGTCGCCCAGCTGGAGGCTGAGACTCCCCCCGGAGGCCCCAGGACTGAAGCCCTCCCTCCTGCTCGCAAGGAGGGCGACCTCCCTCCTCTGTGGTGGCAGTTCGTCACCCGCCCCAGGGAGCGCCCCACATAAACACCCTCCACCTCCTGGGGATGGTTATCCACCCCACCCCAGTCTGAGGGGAAACTATCCCAACCACACAACAGCAGCACGAAGACCATCTGACCTCTTAGTGAATGACCACCTGTGTGTAAAAGGATGTTATCAGAGTCATGTCTGAGGAGATTCACCTGCACAGGCTGCAGCCTGCCTGAATCACAGTGACTCTTCAGTGGTCTGTTTTAGGTTGGTGACTTTGAAAAATCCTGTAGATGTATTAATACCTTTAACTGTTCCAATAAATGTGTAATTGAAATTAAATGTGTGTGTGTCTTTGTTGTGTACAATGAGACACACTGCTTTCTGCGAAGCCACGTTAAACTGCGGCTGATGTCTAATTTTACATTCATTTGATCTGAACACCTTTCATAACTTCAATGTCTGTAATGTTTGTATAAACACACAGAGCATCAATTAACCTTTAAATAAAGGAAATTACTACCAGGAAAATATTATCTGGCTTCCAGTGTACGTGCTCATATTGTGTCTAATTAGTTTAATCAGATACTTTGTTTTAGTGCTGCTTCTTAATCTTTTACTCAGTTTAGCTTCCAGCTCCAAGCCCATTAGTTCCACCTGAAGACATTAATAATCAATAAATAGCTCACAAATCTGTTTCATTATTTTAAAAGGCTCAGTAATTTCTTAAAACAGCTGGTCACTGTAGTTTTTTTGCAAACATTTCTCAAACAAGACAAAATAGTGCATTTGTCGGGGACTATTTTCAGTGGCGTATTAATACATATTTAGAAGCTGCCAGCTGAGCTTTTACACTGCATGACAAACACTTCATCACTATGGCGACAGGCGTGGCCTGAAGTTGCGTGGTCGTATCATCATGGTGACCGCTTTCAGAGAGTAGAAGTCTGAATCCTTCCAGGAGAACCACACGATGCCGTCCGGCCCGAGCAGATTCTGAGCTTTCAGAGAGTAGCGCCCCCCCTGGAGGAAACACATCATTTCAATCTTAATATATCACTATATCTTCCTCACAAATATTCACATCCACATCCACAATATAACACATATTCTTGGACATAACTCTCACACTCCTTCTCTGCTCTGTATTTCTCTTCTAGTTGACAGTCCTACCTTGTAGTAGACACCGTTGAGGTTGGCGTAGAAACACTGATGAAACCACCAGCCGGAGTGGCTGATCTCAGCACAGATGTTTCCGGTGTCCGGCGTGCTGAAACCCTGCTGGTCGTGGTACCACCCGAATGAATCCTCCACGGTTCCACTGAAACCAGACACATGGAGGCGGTACTGGTTCTCCTCATTCTCTATCCTACAGGAGGAGGAGAGGAAACCAGTGTCTCAACAAAGTTTCATGCCTTTGCTAAGCCTCCTGTCTTTCAGTGAGTGTTGCTATGACTTTTCAGTAGATTTATGTTGTTTAGAGTCTTAGTGATTTGGGAAATAGTGGGTCATTGACTTCACAGTCAGACAGTAAGCTACCACCTTCTCTATGTGGAGAAATCCAAATCTTGACAGACCCATAACTGTCTGTCCACCTCTACCTGAGTCTCTAACAGCCGTCTCTGTACTGTTCCTACTTATCTACATCATCTATCTTTTTTCCCAGTCTCTCTGTTGACCTGAAGTTGTGGTACAGGGCATGTCTGTGGGCGTGGCTCCAGTCCTGCAGGTCGATGCGGAGGCTGTAGTGGCCCTGGTTGGACAGCAGGTGAAGGTGTTGGTTGCCCAGCCAGTGTTCTCCTCGTGGCTCGCCGAAGCCTTCACGGTACTCTGTCCAGCCGCGGTTAAAACTCACTGTGCCGTCACGCCGCCGCTGAAACAACGTCCAGCCACCGCCTGGTGCACACACACACACACACCATCCAGACCAAACAGATTCTGTCCAGTTCTATGTATTGTCAAGCTCATATGTTCATGTGGATATATAAATTGTGTGTGTGCAGTATACAGAGTGTGTCTCACCCTCGGTCTCCATGTCGCAGTAGACAGGCAGGGTGGCGCCTGGTGACATTACGACAGTGTAAACACCAGAGCGACGAAAACCATTGTGATACAGAGACGCACAGTCTGAAGGACAGAAAGACAGGTACTGCCCGTCTGAGGGAGAGAGACAGAGAGAGACAGGGCTTAAGACAGCATCATGAAACACTCAAATCCTGAGGTGTTGAATCTGTGCGGCTGTTGTTTCTTAAACAGAAACTGTACAGTGTTTGTTGAGATTGCAGCAGAGCCCTGAAGCTGGGTTCCTGCAAGTAAACACACCATTCATATTAACCATAACGTCCTTCTCTGTTAAGCCTGGAGATGATCTCTCCTCTTGTGCTCTGCTCTTTTGTGGTGACCCCCAGGCTGTCTATTCTGGGCCCCCTCCCTTTTATTTACCTAACCCTAACTCGTCTATATATGCTACCTCTGACGCAAATCAAGTGCATACATGATATTGATTTGATGATATGGAACTGAATGTTTAAACAAACAATACAAACAACAATAGATAAATTGTGGTAATTTGCTGAAACTAAACTTACTATCACTTACTTATTAAAGTAGAATCAATGTAACTGTTGGGTGCACTGCTGTCATGTGTAGTTTTGATTGGAAACAGTGTGTAGGATTTGGGGGAATATAATAATCACAATCATGTTTTCATTATATATGTATAATCACCTGAAACTAAAAATAGTGGTGTCCTCTTTAGCTTAGAATGAGTTCTTCATATCTACACAGGATGTTGCTCATGCTTCTACAGTAGCCCAGAGTGGACAAACCAAACACCAACTCCAGAGAGGATACTTTCATGTTCAGTCTGCAACCTCACTGCTGCCAATAAATCCCACACACTGGTCCATTAAAAAGCTCTGTGTAACATTAAGGTTTCAGGATCATCATCCAACGTCCAACTCACCGCAGTGTTTGTGGCATGTGTACCTGGTGGCAGTGTGTCTCGCATGCCGAGCGGCGGTGTAGCTCTGATGGCGCAGCCCGTGGTGCGGCTCATGCGGTGCACGGTGGCTGACAGGTTGCGGAGCTGCGCCTGCAGCTCGTACAGCAGCGCCGCG
This sequence comes from Lates calcarifer, assembly GCF_001640805.2. NCBI lineage: Eukaryota > Metazoa > Chordata > Actinopteri > Centropomidae > Lates > Lates calcarifer. The sequence continues at coordinate 21,335,840 of NC_066835.1, read as the reverse complement.
TGCACGCGAAGCATCGTGTCGGCCTTGGCGTGACGCAGCTCCAGAGAATGCAACCGCTGGTCAAAGGTCAAGTTTAAACGAACACTTTCTTCACCCTGAGAGAAAGAAAGAAATAATGAGGTTAATGAGGGTCAGGCTAAAGACAAAACACAGATAAGTAACTGTAGAGTTGAGAGAATCAATGGTGAAAATGTTAGTGCATGATTCAAAGGTAGTGCAAACACAGCATATCATGAGACTGCTGCACAATAGTCACCCTTTAGTAAGAAAAATACACAGTAGCTTTTGTTACTTTGACTTCATCTCTGCAGAATTTAGCTACAGCCTCATTTATATGGTAAAATAAACTGAAACCAGGATGTTGGATCATCAAGATTTACACTTTTCAATTACAGAAGCAAAGAAAGGTAGGTGAACTTAGCCTTTGTTTAGCCTAAATGCTCAGATTTTGACCAGGAGACGCTGAAAAATTCTCCCTGGGTCAGGCAAACTCATAAGGATGCAGGACCCTGGCCAAAAACCTCCTGCTAATCCTGTTAGCATTCAGGGTTAAGGAGGACTTAGTGGGTGTCAAGACAGAGAGATAAAGACAGACAGAGAGATAAACAGAGAGAGAAAGGAGGCTGTTGGTTTTTTGTTAACTGCCTGAATATCGGCACAATAATATCAACTCAGGTGCCTTCACCACAAGAGGGCATGTGACACTCAGAGAGAGCTTAAGTTTTCTGTCTCTCATTGTGTCTATAAACAAACCTAAAGTGGTGAACAGACAGTCTACCTGCACCTCCAGGGCCTTGACTCGATGCCGGTGGTTCCTCAGCTCCTCCTGCAGCTCTGACATCGTCTCCCTCATCTCCTCCAGCTGCTCCTTTCTGTTCTGGTTCTCATGCAGCCAATTGGAGATGTCGTCTGTGCAGCGGAACATGTCTGGGCAACGTTTCTGCGATGTTCCCACAGGGGGCAGCGTTGCCATCAGCCGGCACTGGCCGTTAGACATCAGCTGGCTGCTGTACTCTCCACACCGTGCTGATGAAGTAACAATAGTCCTGTTGATGGTTTGACTGGTGCTGTTGTCAACACCAGTGTTGCCGCTGCGCATCACCGGTGGGGCATCAGGGGAAGGATCAGGGTGTGTTTCCAGGTGGGAGGGAGGAGGATGCCAGTCAGCGTCCCCATAGTTGTCCTTGTTTATGTCTGATATGTCCCAGTTTGTTTCAAAGTCCATGTCTGGTATATCTCTGCTTGTTGGGGTATTCATGTCCAGTACATCTGCAGTTGTTTCTCTGAAGGAGTTGGGGTGTACGTCTTCATCATGGCCGATGTCTGGGTGTTCATCAGAGGTCTCAAAGTCACCAGTGACAGGCTGGAAACACCAGCCAGTCAGCAAGACAAAAATCAGTGAAACAGATTCCCACTTCATCCTGAGCATTCAATAACTCGTCCTTCCTTGTTGTTGTTGTCTTTTATCCATAGCAACTTCAAGTTAAGTCATCAAACAGGATGGGCTTCAATTACCAGATCAACATCGAGGTCCGACATCATAGCTGCAAGATGAAGTCCAGACCTTTTCCTATGTTAGACTTGAGTTGTAGTCTTTTATTCAGGATGGGGGAGAAGTGTTGAAGAGCTCAAATAAAGTCCAGATGAAAGTCCTAGATTTAAGAGCTGTTGAGCAGAGAGAAGACCACATTCAGATCCTGGGATCCCTAACGTCTAGGATTCCCAGTTTTTCTATACGAGTGGATGAACTGTCCAAGATTAACATTCTTGTATAGGATTGTACTTTTCATAGCATTAACATCTTTTGTATTTGACTTTACCTTGTCCTCAAATGCACTTTCAAGAAAGCTCTTAGCTGTATTATCACATGATGACAATACAACTTCAACAGTGAAATTAAGGCTGAATAAATGTTGATGGTGAGCGTCTATCTTCAGATCCTCTTAGCAATCAATGGAAATCAACCAAGCTAAAAAAACTGATGATAAGCTTTGGAAAATACCCAGCAGGCAATGCAGCCAATAAGCTAACACATTAAAAGTGTGTTTTATTGTCCTTTGGTCAATATGAATTTCAAGTTGAAGAACACAAAGTATATATATGTGAACCACATTCCTACCTGTTGCCTGGTATGTCCCAGCACTGAATCCACCTCAATGGAAAAGCACCAGGACAGCCAGGAGGCTGTGTGTGTGTGTGTGTGTGTGTGTATGACATCTTATCCCGATAATCTTCTAAGGGGATTGGTAGCCATTGTCCTGGAAAGCAATACATGGGATTAGAATAATGTGACGACAAGTTACAGTAACTGACACAGCAAATTAAAGATAATTCTGAAACACACATTAGAGAATAACAGTGTGAATTTAACTGCTGTTACTGAAGGAAGTCGTCAGCTGAAGCGCTGATCACACAAAGAGGGAATTTCACATTAAAGGACTGTAACTTTGGACGATCCCCACCTCACATGTCTCATTCAAACTGCTAAAGCTTCACATTAGCTTAAGCTAAACTCTAGACTAGGTCAACAGCTGCAATGTGTGAAAATCTATTGTGAGTATTGAGGGACGCTTTAAATGACAGCTGAAGAAACAACATTGTGTAACTATTTTTAATAGATACAGTGACTCATAATAGTCATTAAAGCAGGGAGAAAACTTTACATAAAAACTATTTTTGTTCAGTGGAGACAAAGGCACAGAAAGATAAACTGAATTTAATTGTAGAAGTTTGTGAACAATGTTCCTCCACTTCTAATGCTGTGTCATTAATGTCATTGGTTTGCTTGTTTGATTTTTCAACATGCCATTACCTCTTCATATTCTTCCTGAACATACTAGAGAGAGAGTGTGTGTGTGTGTGTGTGTGTGTGTGTATAATGGATTGAATGGAGGTTCAAGGCTGTGGGAGTCCTCTAATGGGTTTATATTTACCTTCCTGCCTCGAGATGCTGCTCAGTTTGTTCCATTAGAAAAACAGGAAAAAACCCTCAAAAGTTAAGAGCAGCTGACTTTAAGTGCTGCATGTTCACTTTAGTCAGTTTAGAAAACATTATATATTTGACATCCAAAGCATTCACTGGGTGAATTTCAATTCCTTTTTGCACCAAAGCAGCAAAGGTATTTTAATGAACATCATATGAATGCAGGGTTGTATTTGACACAAGACAAAGGCCGAGCCTGTCAGTCCATGTCATGAGTGTAAAAGACGCCTGAGACCAAAACCAACACAACCAAGCAATATATGTTTTGCAGCTAAATTAGAATGGATTCAGGCTGTCACCATGCTGCTGCAGACTAGCTAATACTTCACTCGGCATTAAATAAAGGACATATTATAATCAGTGAGCTTTAGAGGTGCTGACAGCCCAGCTGGCTCTTTCCCCCTGTTTCCAGTTTTTGCACTAACCGGCTGCAAACACTGAAAGACAACAGGTGAGCAGATTTCACAGAATGTCAAACAGTTTCTTTAAGGTGAGGGTGAAGAGACACAGAGCTGAAGTTGGTCCTGATCGGCCTTTACCCCCGCTGGTCCGGTAAACCTGCCAATCCCCTTCAGATTCATCATTAGTCACCCTGAGGGCTCAGACAATGGAGAGACACTGCAGCAGGCGAGCGTGTGTGTAACTGTAGACTCTGACCCGCAGGTCTGAATCCCCTGTTCCCCTCTGTGACAACATGTCACTTCAGTGTTAATCTACCTCATATGTCAGCTGACATTTAACACTCAGCTCGTCAGACTGAAGGCTGCAGTGACTTTTAAAGACAAGTTAAAGGATGATGTGGTTCCTTTGTGGGCTGTTTATTCTTCATCTAATCGGTACTGTACACAAATTAAATAGTCAACACTGACATTATAAAAACACCAACTATCTCTTTGTGTCCAAGAGATGTCCATGACACATGGCAGCGATATGCAACACACAACATGCCTTTTTATTTTTAATCTTTTGCATGTTTGTGTGCTGCTGTGTGTAACAAGCGTCACTGACTTCAGACCAGGTTTTTGTTGGTCAATCGTGCAATCACTTTCTGCTGCCTCAACATAGCACCTGACCACATCTCATTTTAAGACCAACAAAGGGACTCACATGGATCACTAAAGTCATGAGATTACATCCTCTGGGGAGCATGAATGTCCCAGTAGCTGTTGAAATATTTCAGTCTGGACCAAAGAGCCTCACAGAGCTGTTTATGTCTTTGTCGACTCGTCCTCCCAAAAATGGTTGATGGGTGGTAGTAATGATGAAGATGATGATGATGATGTGTGTGTGTGTGTGTGTGTGTGGGTGGGTGTGTGTGTGGGTGGAAGAGGAGGGGGTGATATCTCATTTATTGTCCATTTTCATGCAGCAGTGTGTGTTTACCAGCATGAATGAGGGAAGGATGGGGAGATTTCAGGTAATGACGTCATTGTCCGTTCTTCCGCTTATGTGTGTGTGTGTGTGTGTGTGTGTGTGTGTGTGTGTGTGTGTGTGTCCTTGGCTGACAGGATATAAAACTGGCTGGTCAGTTGGAGGGACAAAAGTGGAGGGGAAGAAGTCTTTGTCCAACAGCCGAACATCAAGCAAACAGTGTAGAGAGAGAGAGACAGGACATTGTGGTGAGTATCTTCATTATCTGTTCATTTAATATATTTTTCTTAATTATCTAATAATCTTTTTCCTCAATTTAGTTTTTTTTTTTTAAATACATAATGTATGGGGTAATATTGATCTGATTATACAAAATGATTGATAAAAAAAAGATAACTCAGACATCCTGTAAAACAGATGTAAGATAAAAATCTAAGATGTGAAATCTCAAGCATAAAAAACAGGAAATATTATTGGTAGGCAGATCAGTAAAAATGACTTTTACTGTATTATTAAAGTAAAAGATGAGATAAGAGTAGAAATTAATAATTTGTAGCATTTAATGATTTTTTTGGGTAAAATATGTTTTTGTAAATCTCTTACAGTGCTATAATTATTACAGTTTTACTTCTACTACTAACAATACAGAAACACTTTCAGAAAAATGTGTTTAACAAATGGCTTCTAAACTGTTATAGCATTATATTATTTTTTTATATTTGTTACTGATGCATTAAAATGTAAAATGTCAATGTTTTGCTGCATCTTAAATACACAGAATTTTTTATTATAGATTGTGAATGCCGAGCCAATTTTAACTACTTTAAATTTTATAGCATTTCATTGTATTTTATGGGATGATGTTTTATTTTTGAAATATAAATTAACTAGCCATGGTGGAAGAAATATTCAGAACTTTTACTTTGATAAAAGTAATGTATAAGTCAAGGTAAAAAAAGAAAAGTAAAATCTTTTATCTTGCAGCTGTTCAAAAATAAAGTAGCAATAAAAATACTGTATAAGAAAAAAAAAGAAGACTGAACATCACATCAATGTCCTGACCAGGCCGTTTCAACATTGTACAGGCTCTTTTACATATATATTTAAATAATACATATATTTTAAAGTCTTTCAAGTCAGTTGTGTGTGTGTGGTTTGATATTTAGTCTACACCGTTTATTATTTATTGCTGCTTTATTGTGTTGTATTTTGTCTGTGCTGTAAATATGAACCAGCCCAGGACTGACAATGTAAATGTTTGAGACCTGTTTTACAAATAAAGAGATTTTTTTGCTAAAATACTTTTTTATAATTAATAATATAACTTATTTCTTAACTCTCAAAACCATTGTTGCACTTGAATTAAGCTGAATTCAAACTGACTGTATGCCTAACGATGAGAGGCTTTTATTTTGTAATTCTGCAGCCGATCACAGCGCTTCATGTTGTGTGTGTTGCTGTCTCTGATTGGCCGGCAGGAGAATGTGTCCTGTGTGGCTATTGGTGGCTGTGACGGTGCTGGGCGTGGCCAGAGGAGCCGTCAGTCAGTGCTGGGAGCATCCCAGCTGCCAGGAAGTTAATAATGAGAGCAGCATGAAGGTAACACACACACACACACACACAGGTAATAATACATAAACATAAAATACATGAAGTCAAGAATTGTTACAGGGTTCGTGCTCTTGACTTTTTAAAAGATAGTGTCAGGTGCTTGTGGACAAAAATAAACAGTCCCACACACACACACAGCTAAAGTAAGAGAGGCTGTAAAGACGTTAAAGGGTAAATTTCTGTCACGTGTAAAGAGGAACACAGGGTTTTAAAAAAAAAGGAACAAACGTCAGAGGACCATTGACAGCACAACTTACAGACCAAGTCGCTCCTGAGACATAAATAGGCCGTCGACTATCAACAAAGACCAATCAGGACGAGGGAAGCGAGGCGCACCAGGTGTTCCACATGAACCCATCAGCCCACCCAGGTGGAGCCACACAACCTGCACAGAGAGCAGAATAATTACACTGACAAGATGTACAACACTCATTCTCCTGTAGGCACTGATATACAGTCCATACAAGACCCAAGAAAATCCCAAGAATAAAAACTATCTCAGTGTTGGAGTGTGTCCCTGCTTTAGGTCAGTGCTGTTATTGACAGGAGAGTGCTATTAACACTCTCATCTAACTCCCAGAAACAAAGTTAAGACGCCTACTTCCCAAAATGCTGAACTACTCCTTTGTTAAAGGGCACCACAGTTAAAATCACAGATTGCAGTTTCTGACCATTAGATGGCAGAAAACCCCTGACAGTCCACGATCTGCGGGAGTTAGATTTAGCAGCCCAGTATTTGTTGGTGTTATCGTGTGACTTTCAGTGGCAGGAAAAGTATTCAGATCCTTTGCAAAAGTACCACAGAATAACACAAACACACAGATGGAGGTGGTGGTATTCCAGCAGCTCATCAGATCACACTGCAGCGGCTGTTTGCTCACTCCTGTCCCCATCAATCATTTAAAATAAGGCCTCGTTTCCTTTAAGGTAGAACCTAATGGTTGCATATCAATGAATTCCTTGTTCTGTCTGTTCATTTATTACAGTAAACATCTAAATACATTTTCTCTTTCTGCTCCTGCAGGAGTGTATCCAGCTCTGTCAGTCTGACCTCACTGCTGAGACTCCAGTCATCCCAGGCGATGGTCATCTCCAACCTCCCTCTCTGTCAGACCCAGAGTCCCTGCCTTCCCTCTCTCTGTTACTCTCCTCCTCCTCCTCCTCTCCTCAGGCCAAACGCTCCTACTCCATGGAGCATTTCCGCTGGGGAAAGCCTGTCGGAAGAAAACGTCGCCCGATCAAAGTCTACACCTCCAACGGCGTAGAGGAGGAGTCAGCCGAGGTTTTCCCCGGAGAGATGAAGAGGCAGGACCTCGCCAGTGAGGTGATGGCAGAAGAGGACGAGGAGAAGGCGGCAGAGGAGGAGCAGGAGCAGCCCCATGACGTCCACGAGAAAAAAGACAACACATACAAGATGAAGCACTTCCGCTGGAGCGGCCCGGCGGCCAGCAAACGCTACGGAGGCTTCATGAAGAGCTGGGACGAACGCAGCCAGAGGCCTCTGCTCACGCTCTTCAAAAATGTCATCAACAAAGATGTACAGGAGCAGAAGAGGGAGCAGTGAGGGAGGAGGGAAAGGAGGAAGAGAGAGAGATAGAAGAAGAGCAGACAGAGAGAGTTTTCCACAACAACACCTTCATCTTATTGTTGAACAAGTTCTCCAAACTAAATACAAAATTTGTCATTGCCTTCTAAAACAACCCTGCAGGCAACACTGTCTCCTCCAAATCACATTTATATTCTACTCGTTTGTTTTTCCATTTGCATTCTGATAAAACTTCTTTAATTATGTTCACGAACAATGACAATGTTTAAGGTTGCAACTAAGGAATCTTTACATATTGATTAATGTGCCCATTTTTAGTTTTCATGATTCCCCATTGAGGTTGTGAAATGTCTTGTTTTGTGCAACCAACACGAAAGATAGATACCAAAGATATCCACTCTGCAATGAAGAAAATACAGCAATGTTCAAAACTGACATTTTTAGTTGAAAAATGATTTAAATGATTTATCAATTATCGATTAATAGACTGATTGTTCCAGCTGTGTGGTGAAGTGCTGCACTGCACCAGCAAACCATCCTGACACAGTCCTGACGGAGCACATTATCAGTTTAACTCTCCGTAAATATTAACGTAAGATGCTTCTTTTAACTTTGAGTGTTGCTTATTTAGTGATAAATATGTGTATAATGCTGTAAAGACATACTGCAGATTTGAAGCCAACTTTTCAGGGGCTTTAGCTGAGTGCTGTGAATGCCTAAACATCACAATAAAAAAAGTTTGATCATGCTTTAAATGCTGTGAGTGTATTTGTGTATTTGAATTGCAGCAGTGGAAAACAAATGAATGACTGAAATACACTGTCAATTCATTTTGCAGGTATGTTCAGTACTGTCTTTAACATAACATAACAGTGATCCATGCGTCATTCATTTTCTTTTACATTGTATTTTCTGTTGTAAACAAAATACATATTAGCATAATTTCAGGGTGAGAGTAGGACAACATCTCTGGTTCATGTTTGGCTCAGGCAACTCAAACTGTTAAAGATGAGACTTATCGTCATCTTGATGAAAAATTAACTGTCAGAAGGAAAAAAGAATAAAATCTGTGATTTCACTTCTTCATAAATCAGGCTGTTTGTTGCACCAGTTCACCCTCACCCTCTCACTGACACCCACTTCCTACCAGCATGGAACAGGAGCAAAAATATGGAGGAAAAAGTTGCATGCTAAAATTTACTTCAGTGTTTCACTTCCCTCTCTGAGATCAGTTACCGTGGTGACGGGCAGGCATCACTGATGAACCATGACAACAGACAGGTTTCAGTGCTAAAGATAAAAAGTTAAAAGTGGCGTTCTGCTCTTCATGTTTATTTTTTACTAGAATACAAATTCTAAGGTTTTAATTTTTTAAAAATATGATGCAGGAAATTTTGAGAGGGAGCCTCTATGAGGAAAAGATAAATTACCTGCAACAAACGCTGTGAGTGTGGAAAGAAGCAGGAGGAAATAACATTTCATGTTTCAGCTTTTATATCACCATTGTATTGTTGTGTTACATAACATGTTGTATAATTACTTATTTCATAATGTCTTATTTTTGTGTAATTTTAAATGCTTTGGGTCTCCATTACACATTAACACACAATATGCCTCACAAGCGTTTAAACTAATCACACCACACAGTGGCGCCATTTACTCAATGTTGTCCTTTACTTGACAGTAAATTATGAATCTGATTCTTCAAGCAATGTAACTTGTTCACAATGCATTCTGTCAATGCTCTAAAAATGAGACAGTAGTCTTTAATGAGAGCACTTATGGGCAATTTGCACTGCAACTCTGTGATTTAGATATGTTCATCAAAACTTCACACAGTAATTGTTAAATACATACATAAATGAATAAATGTCACCCATTCTGAATCCCCTGTCCACCATTAAAAACATATTTCTATCTACATTTTTCTGACAACTGAATAAATCAGTCTCTGAGCTTATGGAATATAACATGAGTCATTTAAACCAGTGGCTGAAAATCATGTCAGTTGTAAAAATAGAATCTTTTTCTCTCTGTTCACAAGTTGCTCTTTAATTAGCAGCTGCGACAGTGTGGCAGGTATTGGTTTCACCTTGTGAGTCTGTGCATGTTTGAGTCATCATGGTGGAGACACCTGCTGTAGCGGGAACTTCCACAGAGGCAGTTTTGAGTAATTCAGCAGGTGTAAAAATGTCTGTTAATGAACAGATTCTGTCACCACAACAGCATCATAACCTTTAAAGATACAGTTATTTATTTCCCCTTTTCATACATGCAGCACTGTGTAACAACTAACAAGTCTCTGTTGGAGTCAGTCAGAGCATTTCCATAGAGAGCCACTTTGCATCAGCAGCACCATGCTCCAGTGCTCTGGGAGAGTTTATAGTCCTGAGAGTTGAAGACTGGATGACTGACAGCTGTCCTTCATGACAACAGAAGCCACAGAAATCCTCCTCATCAAAAACATGACTTTGATCTCTGTCCTCATCTGGACTCTCCTCTGCTGCTGCTTCACAGGTAAAGTCCAGAGAATCAAACTCCTCTCCTCTATCAACATCCGTCCCTCTGAAATGAAGCCCACAAAACCATGACGCTGCTTTATGTTTCTGTCTCTGTATCCTCAGAGTCCAGAGGCCAGGTCACAGTGACTCAGCCTGGAGCAGTGAGATCTGCTCTGGGAGGCTCCGTCAGTATCACATGTAGAACCAGTCAGGATGTATATGGTGGGAGCTTTTTGCACTGGTACCAACAGAGAGATGGAGAAACTCCTAAACTGCTTATTTATGCTGCTACCAGTCGAGAATCGGGGATTCCAGATCGTTTTACAGGCAGTGGATCAAACTCTGACTTCACTCTGACCATCAGAGGAGTCCAGGCTGAAGATGCAGCAGTTTACTACTGTCAGAGTTTTCACTCTATCAACAGTCAGAGGGTGTTCACACAGTGAAAAAGCGTCGTACAAAAACCTCCCTCAGTCAGACTGAACAGAAACTGAAGTGACTGCTGCAGCTGGAAGCTACTGCAGAGACTGATACAGTTCACTGAGGACACACACACACACACACACACACACACACACACACACACACACACACACACAAACAGATGTGCATATAAAAATTTGATTAGATATGTTTAACAATCAACTCCTAATCCACACAGGTATACATAATTGTAACATGGTTTTCAACACAGAATATATGAGCTCACAAGATTTTTTCACAGAGTTCACCACAATATTGAACACGGTTATTTATTACTCCACTACTGTTTTGATGGTATGCTGATGACATCCTATTATACATCACAAAATGCTCACCTTGAATAATCTCAGTCCATCATCCAACCAAAGATTATTTTATTTTCATCATCTGAGACATCGGGAATCCAACGTTAATCTGCTGTCACTTTTGAATGAGGCCGAACTGACTGTGCCCCGCCCACCTCAACCTCCACCCCCATCCTTCTGTCCCGCTGTGTGTGTGTGTGTGTGTCTCTAATGTGTGTATTCTTTGATGACTTAAACACGAACGTCTGGGCAACTCCAAGGCAACTAGTAACTGTTTTACAGTTGTAGTATACAGGATGTTTTATGTATGTTTTTGCCTTTTTGGAATGTCTGAAGGTTTCCAGATGCTTTCACTTTTTACGAGTTTCCTATGTCTGAGTTAGCCCTTGGGGTTTATGCTTAGGATAAGAGTTAAGAAGGTGACCCCTAGACTAGTAGAGGTTAAAGGTGAGGGTTTCCTCTTCTCCATCATCTTTCTTTTGACAGTGAAGGCATTGATTAAGGTCCAGATGTCTCCTATGTACCATGTAAACAACCAATGTATATATACTGGTGTTCAGAGCTGTTAGGGAGAGAGATCCATAGTGGCTCGGATCCTCTCACAGGCTACTGCAGTGCTTGTCCGATGCTGAACTACTTTGTAATAAACTTCTATATACAAGTAAGTCAGTGTCAGCGGAGATCTTCTCTTCATCATCTTCACATCAACATCACCACCTAATATACCACACAGTTTATCATATAAAGGGTGCTAACAGGATGCTAACAGGGTGCTAACGGTCACTGTGATGCAGTGTTAGAGTGGGCGTGGTTTCACTACAAAACCTGTTTCATAATAGTTTATTTTATTTTATGAAGTATTTGTGAGACAAAATTACTGAAGTGAAACATTTGTCACAAAAACTAGATATTATATATAAACAGCATCATCAGAGTGATCAACTCTCTGTTATAATCAGTCAGATCATTTCCATAGAGAGCCACTTTGCATCAGCAGCACCATGCTCCAGTGCTCTGGGAGAGTTTATAGTCCTGAGAGTTGAAGACTGGATGACTGACAGCTGTCCTTCATGACAACAGAAGCCACAGAAATCCTCCTCATCAAAAACATGACTTTGATCTCCGTCCTCATCTGGACTCTCCTCTGCTGCTGCTTCACAGGTAAAGTCCAGAGAATCAAACTCCTCTCCTCTATCAACATCCGTCCCTCTGAAATGAAGCCCACAAAACCATGACGCTGCTTTATGTTTCTGTCTCTGTGTCCTCAGAGTCCAGAGGCCAGGTCACAGTGACTCAGCCTGGAGCAGTGAGATCTGCTCTGGGAGGCTCCGTCACCATCAGATGTAGGACCAGTCAGGATGTTTATAGTTCAAACCGTTTAGCTTGGTACCAACAGAGAGATGGAGAAACTCCTAAACTTCTTATTTACTATGCTACAACTCGAGTATCAGGGATTCCAGATCATTTTACAGGCAGTGGATCAAACTCTGACTTCACTCTGACCATCAGTGGAGTCCAGGCTGAAGATGCGGCAGTTTACTACTGTCAGGGTGCACACTATATCAACAGCCAGTGGTCGTTCACACAGTGAAAAAGTGTCGTACAAAAACCTCCCTCAGTCAGACTGAACAGAAACTGAAGTGACTGCTGCAGCTGGAAGCTACTGCAGAGACTGATACAGTTCACTGAGGACACACACACACACACACACACACACACACACACACACACAGTATTGTATTGTAAGCCTTGAAAATCAGAATAGTTTTCAGTTTAAATATCAGTGCATTATGACAGATCTAGACAGAACTAAATTCACCTTCACCAGATCTGGATTTTTATTCATGACTGAGGTAGTGGAGTAATATTTTTGTTTTTGGGTGTAAACATAACGACTCTGGCTGCTGCGTTCTGAATGAGCTGAGGCCTTCGTATGGTTTGTTTGGGTAATCTCTCCAGATTGAGATGAATACATTTTTAGTTTCCTGTAAAAACTGTCTTGACATCCTGTAGATTGAAATTGTCAATAGACAGATACATGAACAGCTATGTATCATCTGCATATGAATGTCATGATATCCACCGTTTCTTTCTAATATTTCCATGAGGAAGGATGAACAAATTTAAAAATACACCTCCATGAACTGACCCTTGTGGAATCTGAGAGGGATGTGACAGACAGTCCTCAGAAATGTAGATGCAAAAATGGATACAGTTGTACTTCACAGTTAAAACTCAGTGCTGTGATGCTGTATCCAATCCTCTAGTTGTCTTCATTGGACGATGTTACATTCAGCCCGATTTGACGACTTTTTTGTAAATATGTCAGTATGAAGGGACACTCTCACTCTCAGCACCGAGGGGGAAACAGTCTGATCTGTTGAGGACAGCTACAGTTGACTGACTGTGTGTGTTTGCATATGTGTCCTGCCTCTCTGCTCCCAGCTGTTAAGAGGCCAGTGTTGATCAGTGGCTGTCCAGGCCTTTCAGAGCCACTGACACACCAGCAGCACAATGATGATGTCTCTGACTCTACTGCTGGCCACCCTGGGGCTCCTTGTTCAGGGTGAGACTCTCTTCTGAAAACTTTGCTTCAGGATGTAACCAGGTTCACCACAATGATGTTCTGCTGTGATGGAGAAACACTGAAACAAGCAGCATCGACCTTCTTCCATCTATTCTCCATGTTAAAGAAATGATCCTCTTCTGTTTGGATGTCGATCGTCTTTCTCCAAGCTGGATTTGTCTCTAACCCTTCTCCTCTGTTTCATGTTTTCAGGTTCATCAGGAGACATCATCCTGACTCAGTCTCCTGGAGCTCAGTCTGTTGTTCCAGGACAGACTGTCTCTATCAGATGTAAAGCCAGTAGATCTATAGGTGATGACATGAACTGGTACCTTCAGAAACCTGGAGAACCTCCTAAACTCCTGATCTATGATACCACATACCGTCAGTCTGGAGTTTCAGATCGTTTCAGTGCGAGTTATTCTGGAACTGACTTCACTCTGACCATCAGTAGAGTCCAGACTGAAGATGCAGGAGTTTATTACTGTCAGCAGGATTACAGCACCCCGTTCACACAGTGATACAACGTCGTACAAAAACCTCCCTCAACTGCAGAGGAACTGATCTGACTCAACAGCTGCACAGAAATAGACACACTTTAGAAGTTTGACTGACAATCAAGTTAATATAACAGAAAAATATCAGGAAATATTATTTATCATCTATTAAGTTACAATATAATGATAATTTTGTTGACAGGATATTAAACAATGTATTTAAACTGTGAGCAAAATACATAACATATATATGAATTTAAATGAAGTTAAATCTTTGCTGGTAACAACACAGTAACACTACATTAAATATGAATATGAAATATAAATTCTATGTTTTAATCAAAGTTTATTTTTCAAGTGATTTTCAACTGAATTTCATCTGATTTATATTAAATTCAGTTACACATGAGTTTTCAATAAACCTTCACGTTATAAAACACACACGTTGTGTTAAATGTTGACACCACACTGCTGATACTGAGGCTCTGATGATATAAACTGCTGATAAAATCCTACTTGATAATTCTAAAGCAGCACATTCTTCTCAGACTTTCTACATTTACTCAGATTCATTCCACTTTCTGGACTCTTCTAAAACCATTTCAACACCAGAGTTTCTACCAATGAGTCACTTCACTGATCAGACACAGACTGTAGAACTGATTTTACTTGAAATGTTTTATCAGTAAACTTTCTTCTCAGAACTTTTTTTTTCTATCATGGCTGCAAGGAAGTTAATATCATAATGATCTTTTTAGCATCACGCTCACAAAGCATCAGGTATTATAGCTGCTACTGCATTACATGAACTTATGTTTCTCTCTTATTATTTCAAAGGTATTTTAAAATCAGTTTCTGATCTAATGGAACAATTAAGACAGAAAGATTATATGTCTTTTATAATAACATTCAGAAAAACAGCTGATGTGATGATAGATCTTTATTGTACTGTCACAAAGAAAAAATACAAGATGCATCAAAACCTTATAAATGAAACATGAAATTAGAGAATGAGTGAGAAAAAGAGACAGACAGACTCAGAGAGAGTGGAGACTGAGAGCAGTAGTAGATTAAAACCAGTAGCAGAGTCCCAGTGAGTCAGGTCAGGACTAACACTGGTCTCTCCTCAGTATCTCTGAGACCAGAGTCTGGGAGCCCTGGGTGGCCTCACAGGTCACAGAGACCACCTTCTGCCACTGGTCTGCAGGGAGCTTCAGGGTGCTGCTCCAGCTGTAGAGGCCGTCCTTCCCCACCACCCCGGGGCTCTTGGTCTCCTCCCAGTTGCTGCCGCTGCTTCTGCCGTCCACCTTCCAGGCCAGACTCCAGTCTGAGGGGAAGCCCTTGTTGGCCAGGCACATGAGCATGGCCTTCCCCTGGTCCAGCTCCTCAGTGGAGGGGCGCAGCACCGTCAGGGTGGGACGAGTATCACCTAGGAGACACCAATCAGCTTAGAGGACAGGGACCACACAGCTGTCAATCAAACACCAGACACTTGGACACCTTTACTGTGTGAGAGTTGATTTTCTCCTTTAAGGAGTTTGTGTCAGATGTTTTTCTGCTCCACCAGTCACTCACTCACACATTGTTTCACTTCCCTTTAAGAAGCCTCTCATGCATGTCAGCACAGAGAGAATCATCGTACAGTTTGACCTGAAATATATCAAACTACACTGGAAATAACAACAGATTTTACAACGTTTTAAACTTTCTCATCAAAATCAACAAAAATCTTAATTATACATTACTTTGGTTTTCTGGGGAAACATCTACAGATACAAGTAATGATCTGAAAACCATCAAATGTTCTTCATGTGGAGTTAAACCATGCTTTCAAAAACCTTTTGAATGATTTCAAACTACATCAGAAACAATGTAAAATCCAACAAAGCGATACAGATTTTCTAACATTTTCAAATATCAGTCTTCATCTTCACATTGTTTTACTTCACTTGGATGAATCTTAATCTTTAAACAAGTTATCATTTAGGTTTGAAAATAAAAATGATTCCAAGAAAACATATTTCAAATCAATTTTTAAGTTTGAACTTTTCTACAGTTCAACTTAAATTTCTTCATGACAAGAATGTGTAAAGAAAAGTTTAGTAAATCTGCTCTAAGTTCAGCTCCATGATGAAGGAGGAGAAATAAAAACAAAATTACTAAAAGTGTTATAAATAAAATAATTTTTCTGCTGCAAACATTTAAAAACTCAAATTAAAACATTACGATACATTATTTACTTTTTTAGTATTTATGCAGAAACTTACTTCCAATATCCAGTCTGGTTCCTCCACCAAAAGTCCACCACAGTGATACAAACTCATTGAGCCATCGTACAAAAACCTCTGACTGTAGAGACATGGCTCTCTGACTTTGTCTAAATCTACAGCTTCTCATGATAACACATTTAAAATAAATAGTGCTGGTATATTACTTTTCTTCAGGTCTTCTCAAAACTGAAATCATTAAAATCAGAATAACACTTTCTGGATTTGAAAAACTGAACTGTTGACTGTTGCAAATTTTTTAAAGACAACATTAAAAACATTTTCTTTAGTGTTCTGACTAAGGAAGAGATGAAAATGAGGCAAACTGATTAATAAAAATATAAAACATGAACTTACTTCCAACATCCAGTCTGGTTCCTCCACCGAACGTGTACCACAGTGATACAAACTCATTGAGCCGTCGTACAAAAACCTCTGACTGTAGAGAGACACGGCTCTCTGACTTTGAAACAAACAAACTCACCAAAATTAGTCTGTTTGTAACATTTTGTCAGCCTGTTTTACACCTGACAACACAGTACCAATGTTTAATTTTTATTTTTCCCTCATTTGTTATGACGTTACACAGAGTTAAAAATGTAAAAGAGGACAATACTTCACGAGTAGGGAAAATGGTGATCTGAGGAGTGTTGTAGATACTTCCATGTGTTTGGTTCACAAAAACTCGAAACAGATTTTTGGGAGCATACATAAATTAGTAGACCAGTTTGGTAGAGTCCTGTGGTCCAGTCTAACACAGATGTTGTACAGGGTGGTGAATGTCCAATAAAGACTTTATGGATGAAAAGATACAAGTGTTTATCACACCTCTGCACCACAGAGGACCAAACAACTTTGTTATACAGAATGTAATGGTGAGAATCAAAGAGATCTCTGGCAATGAATCTGATAAACTGAGGGTAGGGGGTTTGACATTAGAAGGAGCAGCATGTTTGTGGATTATGTCACCATAACCTGAGACTGATAGAACGACTGCCTCAACTACTACAATTCAACAGGAAGCTGAGTTTTTTTATATAATCTAATGAGAGAAGACATTCTAAACAAAAGTTGTCCAGACACATGAAACCAAAAGTACATAAAACTAAGTATTAACACATCCTGATCAATACTCTGATCAACTGATTGATCCATTGATGAACAGCATCATCAGAGTGATCAACTCTCTGTTGGAGTCAGTCAGAGCATTTCCATAGAGAGCCACTTTGCATCAGCAGCACCATGCTCCAGTGCTCTGGGAGAGTTTATAGTCCTGAGAGTTGAAGACTGGATGACTGACAGCTGTCCTTCATGACAACAGAAGCCACAGAAATCCTCCTCATCAAAAACATGACTTTGATCTCCGTCCTCATCTGGACTCTCCTCTGCTGCTGCTTCACAGGTAAAGTCCAGAGAATCAAACTCCTCTCCTCTATCAACATCCGTCCCTCTGAAATGAAGCCCACAAAACCATGACGCTGCTTTATGTTTCTGTCTCTGTATCCTCAGAGTCCAGAGGCCAGGTCACAGTGACTCAGCCTGGAGCAGTGAGATCTGCTCTGGGAGGCTCTGTCAGCATCAGATGTAGGACCAGCCAGAATGTTTATAGTTCAAACCATTTATCCTGGTACCAACAGAGAGATGGAGAAACTCCTAAACTGCTTATTTATGGTGCTACCACTCGAGTATCAGGGATTCCAGGTCGTTTTACAGGCAGTGGATCAAACTCTGACTTCACTCTGACCATCAGTGGAGTCCAGGCTGAAGATGCAGCAGTTTACTACTGTAAAGGTGAATTTGATTCCAGCCGCTTTGATTTCTTCACACAGTGAAAAAGCGTCGTACAAAAACCTCCCTCAGTCAGACTGAACAGAAACTGAAGTGACTGCTGCAGCTGGAAGCTACTGCAGAGACTGATACAGTTCACTGAGGACACACACACACACACACACACAATCTACCCTTATTCCTCTTTTATCGAAACAAATACAAAGGTCACCTTCAACTGTATTAAATTATGTTTAAAGGTTTAGTAGAACTTTATATCTTGTTTCTTTCATCTATAAATCCACCAACATCTTAGACTATTCAGAGTCACACATCACAAAATCAACTTTTACACAGATGACATTCTATTATACATCACAATATCATCTTCCATGCTTTCAAAGCATTCACATCTCTTTTATATTAACAGTACAGTTTAAACTTTAAAATATGTATTTCTTTTTATGATAATATTTATCTAAATACTGTATGAGAAATACAACACATCATTTATACAGTTCATCAAAACTTTTAGAATTTACTCACTTATGCACATGCGCATTATCACTGGTCAACACCTGTTAACAAAGTAAAAAATCAAAAACCCACTAACATATACACCTATATTTATGGTTAGCTTGTGCTGAAATGTCACCTCATCATCTCCTAATTAGATCACCTGCTACATTTACAGTCAGGTCCATAAGTATTTGAACAGTAACAAAGTTTTCATAATATTGCCTCCACACACCACCAGAATGGATTTGAAATGAATCCATCAAGATGTGATTAAAGTGTAGACTTTCAGCTTTAATTCAAGGAATTTAACAAAAATATCACATTAACTATTTGGGAATTACAGCCATTTTTATACACAGTCCCTCCATTTTCAGAGGTTGAACAGTAATTGGACAGTTGACTGACAGTCAGTCTCATGTCCAGGTGTGGCCTGTTCCCTCATTATTTCATGACACATTCAGCAGATAAAAAGTCTGGAGTTGATTCCAAGTGTTGAATTTGTGTTTGGTAGCTGTTGATGGGAAGTTTGAATATGCAGTCCAAAGAGGTGTTGATCAAAGTGTTTAGGAGGCAGTCAGAGTGGCAGAGGTGTGTCAGGAGGATATGAGCCACACCTGAATCCACTTCTCCTGATTGCTGTATAAGAGGACTGGAGATGTCAGTTCTCTCTGTCCTCACAGCAAGAGGGGGTTTGTTTGGTTGTGTTTTGAAGTTCTGTTGGTTTGAATTTTCACATTATCAGCTGCACACATTACACTTTCTCACATTCATGCACTCATCACACCACTGACAATACTGATCTACATAACCCACGGTACATTTGTATATAGTTTACCACTAGTTTAATAAATATGTTTTACTTAGCTTATTATTTGTGTTGTCCCCCTTGTTTAATCTGGGATTTGAGCTGGTTTTGTCATAAACCAGGGAGGGGTGGTTTGCTTTGAAATTTCATGCCTCCGGTGACTTGATTTTCAGAACTTGCATATTCTAGTCTAGCTGGAAGTATAACTCGTCACCACCCACCTCTGCATACCACCATAAAATGAATTTTGAATGAATTTTATTTGCAAAACAGAATCAAAAAAAATTTTTATTATATTGTTATTTTCCTTTCTTTTAGCCCAAAACCTGATCAGGAACTAAAGCAGATTTCCTGGCTATTGTCACATAATTTGTAAATAAACAAATGCACATGTCCATTGCATTCATCTGTTGTCTCAGCCCAGTGTTGGCTCTTCTCTCTTTAAAATGTACTGATCACATTTTCATGAATAAGAAAAGAACTGAATTTAGATCCACACCCTTACATGATTCATTTTTTCTTTTTTACCCTTCTTCACATGCATCATTGTACATGCAGCACTGTGTCAGTAACAACTAACAACTCTCTGTTGGAGTCAGTCAGATCATTTCCATAGAGAGCCACTTTGCATCAGCAGCACCATGCTCCAGTGCTCTGGGAGAGTTTATAGTCCTGAGAGTTGAAGATTGGATGACTGACAGCTGTCCTTCATGACAACAGAAGCCACAGAAATCCTCCTCATCAAAAACATGACTTTGATCTCCGTCCTCATCTGGACTCTCCTCTGCTGCTGCTTCACAGGTAAAGTCCAGAGAATCAAACTCCTCTCCTCTATCAACATCCGTCCCTCTGAAATGAAGCCCACAAAACCATGACGCTGCTTTATGTTTCTGTCTCTGTATCCTCAGAGTCCAGAGGCCAGGTCACAGTGACTCAGTCTGGAGCAGTGAGATCTGCTCTGGGAGACTCCGTCACCATCACATGTAGGACCAGTCAGAATGTTCATGTTTGGAACAACTACCACCTTTTAGCCTGGTACCAACAGAGAGATGGAGAAACTCCTAAAATGCTTGTTTACTTTGCTACCACTCGACAATCAGGGATTCCAGATCGTTTTACAGGCAGTGGATCAAACTCTGACTTCACTCTGACCATCAGTGGAGTCCAGGCTGAAGATGCAGCAGTTTACTACTGTCAGAGTTTTCACTATATCAACAGTCAGTATCTGTTCACACAGTGAAAAAGCATCGTACAAAAACCTCCCTCAGTCAGACTGAACAGAAACTGAAGTGACTGCTGCAGCTGGAAGCTACTGCAGAGACTGTTACAGTTCACTGAGGACACACACACACACACACACATAAATTATATTAATTTTATTGAAACGACCTTTAACTGTATCAGTCACACATAATAAACTCAACTGATGACAGATGACATTCTACTCTACATCACAATATAATCACCCTCCTGGCTTTCAGTCCAAAACCTGATCAGTAATCAAAGCACTCACTCCACCTTTATATGAACAGTGAAGTTCATACAGTTCGAAATTTGTATTTCCCTAATTGACTTGATTAATGACTCTGTGAAAAATAAATGACAGAATCCATTGCACAGCTTATCCAAATTTTAAGTTCATATTTTCCCATTTATTCTAAGTAATACCAAGCCATGCACATTGTCTATGGCCAATGCCTGTTAACAAGATTTTTTTTTTTTTTTAAATCATTGTACAAAAACCTCCCTCATTCACAGACTCATGGAACATGTGCAGAAAAATCTTTGGTCTGATATGGTGACGTCAGGACTGTGAATAGAGGAATTTGACAGAAATGGAAAGAAGTAGATTATATTTTGGATTGCGATTAAATGTTACATCATCATCTGCTACATATACAATTGGGTGCATAAGTATTTGGACATTGACACAATTATAATAATTTTGCCTCTGTACACCACCATAATGGATCTGACATGAAGCCATCAAGATTGTTCATTTTTATACACAGTCCCTCTATTTTCAGAGGGTGAACAGTAATTGGACAGTTGACTGACAGTCAGTCTCATGTCCAGGTGTGGCCTGTTCCCTCATTATTTCATGACACATTCAGCAGATAAAAAGTCTGGAGTTGATTCCAAGTGTTGAATTTGTGTTTGGTAGCCGTTTATCACACCACTGATAATACTGATCTACATAACCCACAGTAAATGTGTGTATAGTTTACCAGTAGTTAAATAAATGTGTTTTGCTTTAATCCTTGATTAACTGTGTGGTCTCCCTTGTTTTATTGGGAACTGGAGCTGGTTTTGTCATGAACCAGGGAGGGGTGGAGAGGTTTGCTTTTGAGTCTCACTCTACCAGTAGCTTGATTTCCAGAATCTGCATATTGTAGCTGCAAGTACATGTAACAAACTAAATGTGAGTTGTTACCACCTACCTCTGCACACCACCATAAAATTAATTTCTTTTCAGAATATTACAATACTATTATTTTAACCCATAATCTGATCAGGGACAAAAGCAGAATTTCTGACTACTCTGTAATTAACTTTGAAATGTACAGAATACAAATGGCCATTGCAAACACTTGTCATCTCAGCCTAGTGCTGGTTCCACTGTTTGTACAATGTATTGATTACATTTTCACAAAAAACCTGAACTTTTTCAACCTTACATCAATAACTTTAATTATTTCCTTTACGTGCATCATTGTACATGCAGCACTGTGCCAGTAACAACTAACAAGTCTCTGTTGGAGTCAGTCAGAGCATTTCCATAGAGAGCCACTTTGCATCAGCAGCACCATGCTCCAGTGCTCTGGGAGAGTTTATAGTCCTGAGAGTTGAAGACTGGATGACTGACAGCTGTCCTTCATGACAACAGAAGCCACAGAAATCCTCCTCATCAAAAACATGACTTTGATCTCCGTCCTCATCTGGACTCTCCTCTGCTGCTGCTTCACAGGTAAAGTCCAGAGAATCAAACTCCTCTCCTCTATCAACATCCGTCCCTCTGAAATGAAGCCCACAAAACCATGACGCTGCTTTATGTTTCTGTCTCTGTATCCTCAGAGTCCAGAGGCCAGGTCACAGTGACTCAGCCTGGAGCAGTGAGTGCTGCTCTGGGAGGCTCCATCTCCATCAGATGTAGGACCAGTCAGAATGTTCATGTTTATAACAACAACCACTATTTATCCTGGTACCAACAGAGAGATGGAGAAACTCCTAAACTGCTTATTTACTATGCTACCCGTCGACAATCAGGGATTCCAGATCGTTTTACAGGCAGTGGATCAAACTCTGACTTTACTCTGACCATCAGTGGAGTCCAGGCTGAAGATGCAGCAGTTTATTACTGTCAGAGTCTTCACTATATCAACAGTCAGTATGTGTTCACACAGTGAAAAAGCGTTGTACAAAAACCTCCCTCAGTCAGACTGAACAGAAACTGAAGTGACTGCTGCAGCTGGAAGCTACTGCAGAGACTGATACAGTTCACTGAGGAAACACACATACCTTATTAGAAATACTTATATAACAATAACTGCTGTATCACAATAAAACTAAATATATTTTTCATTTGAAATGGATGTTATTTCTCCACTACTGTTTCCACTTCTTCTGAAATCACCAGTTACTCACATTGAAAGAATCACAAAAACTCAAGCACCCTTTTATTGTCAAATCACTCGAAAATGTGCCTGTATGCTGATGACATCTTATTATACATCACAACATGTTCACCTTGAATTGCCTCAGTCCATCAACATCCGGCCTAGGATTATTTTATTGTCATGACAGATGTACTCATTTAATGTAATTTATTTTTTCATTGATTTGTTTAACAGGGGCTGTATACACAAACAAACATTGTAGTCAAAGAACCAAAGTTGACCAGAACATTTTTTTAATTGTAGTCCCTGGACAGATGTTAGAAGGTCGTCATAAAACAGGAAAGATTAAAATGATGTCCAAAGTTATTTCAAATAAGAATATTTAAATCATGCAGAGAAATAATTAAAATGGAGAAGAATATAATTTTTTGTATAAAGGAAACCATCAAATTGCACTGTTAAGGGTATCAATTTAAGTGCAGCACAGAAGCACACAATGAATTGCTTTTTGAGTACATATGTACACTACTGTATGTAAGATGTGGCCTGAACACACATGCAGTCATGGTCATGTGCACTCCAAACAAAGACAAGGTCGGAAAAAATGTCATTCTTTGTGGAATGTTTAATAGTTCACTGACCTGTCAATGTGGCTATCTATAGCTGTATGTACAGAATACAAATGTCCAGTACACACACCTGTCATCTCAGCCTAATGTTGGTTCCACTAAAATGTACTGATTACATTTTCACAAAGAATTAAAAGTGAACTTAAATCTGACCTGAACGTTTTTAACCTTACACCATTAACTTTAATTTTCTCCCTCCACATAAATCATTGTACATACAACACTGTGTCAGTAACAACTAACAACTCTCTGTTGGAGTCAGTCAGAGCATTTCCATAGAGAGCCACTTTGCATCAGCAGCACCATGCTCCAGTGCTCTGGGAGAGTTTATAGTCCTGAGAGTTGAAGACTGGATGACTGACAGCTGTCCTTCATGACAACAGAAGCCACAGAAATCCTCCTCATCAAAAACATGACTTTGATCTCCGTCCTCATCTGGACTCTCCTCTGCTGCTGCTTCACAGGTAAAGTCCAGAGAATCAAACTCCTCTCCTCTATCAACATCCGTCCCTCTGAAATGAAGCCCACAAAACCATGATGCTGCTTTATGTTTCTGTCTCTGTATCCTCAGAGTCCAGAGGCCAGGTCACAGTGACTCAGCCTGGAGCAGTGAGATCTGCTGTGGGAGGCTCCGTCTCCATCAGATGTAGAACCAGTCAGAATGTTTATACTTGGAGCAGCTACCACTATTTAGCCTGGTACCAACAGAGAGATGGAGAAACTCCTAAACTGCTTATTCACACTGCTTCCACTCGAGAATCAGGGATTCCAGATCGTTTTACAGGCAGTGGATCAAACTCTGACTTCACTCTGACCATCAGTGGAGTCCAGGCTGAAGATGCAGCAGTTTATTACTGTCAGAGTCTTCACTCTATCAACAGTCAGTGGGTGTTCACACAGTGAAAAAGCGTCGTACAAAAACCTCCCTCAGTCAGACTGAACAGAAACTGAAGTGACTGCTGCAGCTGGAAGCTACTGCAGAGACTGATACAGTTCACTGAGGACACACACACACACTAACGTTTTCCATTTCATCAAAAAGATCAAAAAGATCAGATTAATTTATATATAAAGGTTCAGTTGATCTTGTTATCTCCTTTCTCCAGGATTCAATCTATTATACACTAGTTTCCATCAAGAATTCCACCAACATCAGTCACACATGAGGTTTTTTGCAGATGACATTCTACTATACATCACAATCTAAACATTTTACCAGCTTTCAGTCCAAAACCTGATCAGTAACCAAAACACATATCTCTTATATATAAACAACAACCTTTAAAGTGACATTTATATTTCTCAGTATGATAATAAAAGATAAAATACTGTATGAGAAATAAATATCACCCAAATTTCAAAGATTACTGTTTATATTCTCTCACTTATTCTAAGTGATATCAGGCCATCCACATTATCAGTGGTCAGGACATGCTAACACAGTGAAGAGTCAAAAACCTCCCTCAGCTACTGGCTGGAGGAACACGGGCAGTTGTATCATTGGTTAGATATGGTAATGTCATGATTGTGAATTGAGTAATTTGATAGAAATGGAAAGAAGTAGATCAGGACTATAAAGCCAATGATACCTCATAAAGGAACAAGGGATAGTATGAGTGAAGAGATTTTTCTTGTTGAACTTTCAAAGCTTCCTTGACAAGTAAATGTTAAAATTCCTATTCCTCTACTCTATTCTTCCTCCAGTAAAAATACTCATGTCCAGGTGTGGCCTGTTCCCTCATTATTTCATGACAAATTCAGCAGATAAAAAGTCTGGAGTTGATTCCAAGTGTTGAATTTGTGTTTGGTAGCCGTTTATCACACCACTGATAATACTGATCTACATAACCCACAGTAAATGTGTGTATAGTTTACCAGTAGTTAAATAAATGTGTTTTGCTTTAATCCTTGATTAACTGTGTGGTCTCCCTTGTTTTATTGGGAACTTGAGCTGGTTTTGTCATGAACCAGGGAGGGGTGGAGAGGTTTGCTTTTGAGTCTCACTCTACCAGTAGCTTGATTTCCAGAATCTGCATATTGTAGCTGCAAGTACATGTAACAAACTAAATGTGAGTTGTTACCACCTACCTCTGCACACCACCATAAAATTAATTTCTTTTCAGAATATTACAATACTATTATTTTAACCCATAATCTGACAGGGACAAAAGCAGAATTTCTGACTACTCTGTAATTAACTTTGAAATGTACAGAATACAAATGGCCATTGCAAACACTTGTCATCTCAGCCTAGTGCTGGTTCCACTGTTTGTACAATGTACCGATTACATTTTCACAAAAAACCTGAACTTTTTCAACCTTACATCAATAACTTTAATTTTTTCCTTTACGTGCATCATTGTACATGCAGCACTGTACCAGTAACAACTAACAAGTCTCTGTTGGAGTCAGTCAGAGCATTTCCATAGAGAGCCACTTTGCATCAGCAGCACCATGCTCCAGTGCTCTGGGAGAGTTTATAGTCCTGAGAGTTGAAGACTGGATGACTGACAGCTGTCCTTCATGACAACAGAAGCCACAGAAATCCTCCTCATCAAAAACATGACTTTGATCTCCGTCCTCATCTGGACTCTCCTCTGCTGCTGCTTCACAGGTAAAGTCCAGAGAATCAAACTCCTCTCCTCTATCAACATCCGTCCCTCTGAAATGAAGCCCACAAAACCATGACGCTGCTTTATGTTTCTGTCTCTGTATCCTCAGAGTCCAGAGGCCAGGTCACAGTGACTCAGTCTGGAGCAGTGAGTGCTGCTCTGGGAGGCTCTGTCAGCATCACATGTAGGACCAGTCAGAATGTATATGGTGGGAGCTATTTGCACTGGTACCAACAGAGAGATGGAGAAACTCCTAAACTTCTTATTTACTATGCTTCCACTCGAGCATCAGGGATTCCAGGTCGTTTTACAGGCAGTGGATCAAACTCTGACTTCACTCTGACCATCAGTGGAGTCCAGGCTGAAGATGCAGCAGTTTACTACTGTCAGAGTGTTCACGTTATCAACAGTCAGTGGGTGTTCACACAGTGAAAAAGCGTCGTACAAAAACCTCCCTCAGTCAGACTGAACAGAAACTGAAGTGACTGCTGCAGCTGGAAGCTACTGCAGAGACTGATACAGTTCACTGAGGACACACACACACACACACACACACACACGCATGCACACACACAGATGTGCATATAGAAATTTGCTTAGATATGTTTATCTAACAGTCAACCCCTAATCCACACAGCTATACATAATTGTAAAATGGTTTAACAGAAAATGTACAAGCTCACAAGAATTTTTCACAAGGTTTACCACAATATTGAACACAATTGCTTGTTTCTCCACTTCTCTTTTGATTTTTCCACTTATTGAGATTGAAAAGTCACAAATAAGTTTGATTTTTAATATCAAATCACAGAAATCTGATGGTATGCTGATGACATCTTATTATACATCACAAAATGCTCACCTTGAATAATCTCAGTCCATCATCCAACCAAAGATTATTTTATTTTCATAACAGATGTGTTCATTTAATGTAATTTATTTATTCATTGATTTAACAGGGCCTGTGCACATAAAAAAGGTTCTAGTCAACTTTAGTTCATTGACAGCAATGGTTGTTTAAGTCTGTGTAGAGCAAATTCAGAGATTTGTCTCTAAACACCTTATTTACATCAGAAAACATGTGTAAAGTCTGTAAACTGTGTGTTACTGCATTGTGGAGGTTCTCAGAGTGATCCAAGTCTCTGTTGGAGTCAGTCAGAGCATTTCCATAGAGAGCCACTTTGCATCAGCAGCACCATGCTCCAGTGCTCTGGGAGAGTTTATAGTCCTGAGAGTTGAAGACTGGATGACTGACAGCTGTCCTTCATGACAACAGAAGCCACAGAAATCCTCCTCATCAAAAACATGACTTTGATCTCCGTCCTCATCTGGACTCTCCTCTGCTGCTGCTTCACAGGTAAAGTCCAGAGAATCAAACTCCTCTCCTCTATCAACATCCGTCCCTCTGAAATGAAGCCCACAAAACCATGACGCTGCTTTATGTTTCTGTCTCTGTATCCTCAGAGTCCAGAGGCCAGGTCACAGTGACTCAGCCTGGAGCAGTGAGTGCTGCTCTTGGAGGCTCCGTCACCATCACATGTAGGACCAGTCAGGATGTTTACGTTTATAGCAACAACCACTGTTTAGCTTGGTACAAACAGAGAAATGGAGAAACTCCTAAACTGCTCATTTACTGGGCTACCAGTCGACAATCAGGGATTCCAGATCGTTTTACAAGCAGTGGATCAAACTCTGACTTCACTCTGACCATCAGTGGAGTCCAGGCTGAAGATGCAGCAGTTTACTACTGTCAGAGTCTTCACTCTATCAACAGTAAAGATGTGTTCACACAGTGAAAAAGCGTCGTACAAAAACCTCCCTCAGTCAGACTGAACAGAAACTGAAGTGACTGCTGCAGCTGGAAGCTACTGCAGAGACTGATACAGTTCACTGAGGACACACACACACACACACACACACACACACAGGCATGCGCAGAAATCCTTCATATGGAAATCAAATAATATTTGTTAACATTTTATCCACCATCCATTCATATCTCATGATAATTCAATGTTTTTATCTGATTTTTGAAAGAGTCCAATGTGACCATCCTGGGAAAGTTAATGATAAATTCCATGCTCGTGACCTTTGACCTCAGCCTCACACTGAATCCCTGCTATTTCAACTGTTAAAAGAGAATATGCTGCAGAGTAGGAATGGAAACAACAACTGGAACAACTTCACCTACCTCCAAGGTGCATGGAGAGGGGAGAAGTGTGAGGAGACAACTCCACAAATACTTGTATTACAAAGAAGGTTTTTACTGTCACACGTATGTGACGACTAGACCCACTGGAGGAAGAGACACAGAGGTTAATAAAATGTATTTGAGGTAAACTCAACCCCTCCTGTGGACTACAGCAGAGGAAGGTGCAACTGCTGTTGATCTCCTTCAGATTATATGAAACTGGTCTTCAGTTTTTCACTTCTGGGCTCAGTACCCATGGCAACAGTCAGACATCACTTCTTAACCCTGAAAACTGACATGTTTTATTACTAAATGTAAAAGGTTAAAACTAGCCCTCTGTTATTCCAGTGTTTATTTGCAGTTTCAAACAAAAGTCTTATAAATGATAATCTGTGTTCTTCATGTCTGCAGGAGTCATCATTAAACAGTCAGATTTTATTACACAAACATTCAAATCAATCATCAATCAACTGTTAACATTTAAGCAGTTTTTTCAAACCCATAAAATTCTCAAAATGTCAACTGGGTATGAAAACCTTAGTCTGGGAGAATGATTAAGAAACATTAAATATGGAACCAAATATTACAGGCTGTTCTAGAAACAAAACATTAAAGCTGAAATTAGAAATGAAATTTCTTTAACATGAAACCATTTTAGACCATTTCAAAGTATTTCCATAGAGAGCCACTTTGCATCAGCAGCACCATGCTCCAGTGCTCTGGGAGAGTTTATAGTCCTGAGAGTTGAAGACTGGATGACTGACAGCTGTCCTTCATGAAAACAGAAGCCACAGAAATCCTCCTCATCAAAAACATGACTTTGATCTCCGTCCTCATCTGGACTCTCCTCTGCTGCTGCTTCACAGGTAAAGTCCAGAGAATCAAACTCCTCTCCTCTATCAACATCCGTCCCTCTGAAATGAAGCCCACAAAACCATGACGCTGCTTTATGTTTCTGTCTCTGTATCCTCAGAGTCCAGAGGCCAGGTCACAGTGACTCAGCCTGGAGCAGTGAGATCTGCTCTGGGAGGATCTGTCAGCATCACATGTAGAACCAGTCAGAATGTTTATGTTTATAACAACTACCACTATTTAGCCTGGTACCAACAGAGAGATGGAGAAACTCCTAAACTGCTTATTTACACTGCTTCCACTCGAGTATCAGGGATTCCAGATCGTTTTACAGGCAGGGGATCAAACTCTGACTTCACTCTGACCATCAGTGGAGTCCAGGCTGAAGATGCAGCAGTTTACTACTGTCAGGGTCATCATTATATCAACAGTCAGTGGTCGTTGACACAGTGAAAAAGCGTCGTACAAAAACCTCCCTCAGTCAGACTGAACAGAAACTGAAGTGACTGCTGCAGCTGGAAGCTACTGCAGAGACTGATACAGTTCACTGAGGACACACACACACACACACACACACACACACACACACACACACATAAAATTACTGCAAGTGGAAATCAACTGATATTTTTCATTAGTGCTTCCCACCATCCATTCATATCTCATTATAATCCCATGTCCTTATCTGATTTCCAAAAAAATATCCAGAGTCACCAACCCTGGAAAATGAATAATGAAATACCTTCTCATGACCTCTGATCTCAGCCTCACACTGAATCACTGCTATATTATGTACTGTTAAAAGAGAATATGAAGCAGAGTAGGGATTTCTGGAACAACTTCACCTACATCCAACATGCATGGAGTAGGGAGGAATGAGGAGAAAACTCCACCAACACTTGAATTATAAAAAACATCTTGATTCTTGATGACTCCACCGAATGGTGGAAGAGAACGAGACGTTAATAAAATTTATTTGAGGTAAACTAAACTCCCTCCTGTTGACTGCAGCTGTTGGTCTGCCTCAGACTGTATGAAACTGGTCTTCAGTTTTTCCACATGTCCACTCACTACCAGACTTTTATATATTCTCCACTTGTAAATATATCAGTATGAAGGGTGACACTCAGCATTGAGGGGGAAACAGTCTGATCTGTTGAGGACAGTTACAGTTGACTGACTGTGTGTGTTTGCATATGTGTCCTGCCTCTCTGCTCCCAGCTGTTAAGAGGCCAGTGTTGATCAGTGGCTGTCCAGGCCTTTCAGAGCCACTGACACACCAGCAGCACAATGATGATGTCTCTGACTCTACTGCTGGCCACCCTGGGGCTCCTTGTTCAGGGTGAGACTCTCTTCTGAAAACTTTGCTTCAGGATGTAACCAGGTTCACCACAATGATGTTCTGCTGTGATGGAGAAACACTGAAACAAGCAGCATCGACCTTCTTCCATCTCTTCTCCATGTTAAAGAAATGATCCTCTTCTGTTTGGATGTTGATCGTCTTTCTCCAAGCTGGATTTGTCTCTAACCCTTCTCCTCTGTTTCATGTTTTCAGGTTCATCAGGAGACATCATCCTGACTCAGTCTCCTGGAGCTCAGTCTGTTGTTCTGGGACAGACTGTCTCTATCAGATGTAAAGCCAGTTCAAGTATGGGTAGCTACCTTCACTGGTACCTTCAGAAACCTGGAGAAGCTCCTAAACTCCTGATTTATTATGCTACAAACCGTCAGTCTGGAGTTTCAGATCGTTTCAGTGGAAGTGGATCTGGGACTGACTTCACTCTGACCATCAGTAGAGTTCAGACTGAAGATGCAGGAGTTTATTACTGTGGACAGAGTGGTTACAGCACCCCGTTCACACAGTGATACAACGTCGTACAAAAACCTCCCTCAGCTGCAGAGGAACTGATCTGACTCAACAGCATTGACTTCGGTTCATATAACAGACAACCTCCAAGTTTCCTTCAAAGGTTATTTTCAAGTAATTCAGTTATAACTTGAATTTTAACAATCATTTGTTACATGTTTCAGCTACAGTAAAGTTTTCAACACATCTTACAACATTAAATGTTTTTAGGTTTGTGTTCACAATAAAACACACATGTTGTGTTAAATGTTGACAACACACTGCTGATACTGATGCTCTGATGATATAAACTGTCCCACTTCATAATTCTAATGCAGATCAGTCTGATCAGACACAGACTGTGACCAATTGTATTGAAGTATTTCAACAATCCTCTCATCTCAAAACGTATTTACCATTACCATTTAGTGTAAACTGTCGACTCTCAGCACTGATGGGAAACAGCCTGTTATGTTGAGGTCAGAAATGCTTCACTGACTCTGTGTGTTTGCATATGTGTCCGTCCTCTCTGCTCTCAGCTGTTAAGAATCCAGTGCTGATCAGAGGCATAAAGCTCTCACCTCTCTCACTTACACAGTCTCACCAAACACAGTCTGTTACCCAGTTTCTGTTACAACTAGGTTAACATATTGACAAAGTGTGACCATTAAGCTTCTTTTCTTTTAATAATATTAAACATCTATAACAGTTATTAATTTCTCTGTAAAATTCTGAAGCAAAACATTTTAAGAAAAAAACTCCAATAAATCCTGTAAAATATAAATCATTTTGAATTTTAAATAGTTAATATTGATGATGTAAGCCGGTGAATTAGGGAGGACATTTTCATTAAACTCAAACCAAAACTACATGATAATAAGTATTAACACATCCTGATCAATACTCTGATAAACAGATTGATCCATTGATAAACAGCATCATCAGAGTGATCAACTCTCTGTTGGAGTCAGTCAGATCATTTCCATAGAGAGCCACTTTGCATCAGCAGCACCATGCTCCAGTGCTCTGGGAGAGTTTATAGTCCTGAGAGTTGAAGACTGGATGACTGACAGCTGTCCTTCATGACAACAGAAGCCACAGAAATCCTCCTCATCAAAAACATGACTTTGATCTCCGTCCTCATCTGGACTCTCCTCTGCTGCTGCTTCACAGGTAAAGTCCAGAGAATCAAACTCCTCTCCTCTATCAACATCCGTCCCTCTGAAATGAAGCCCACAAAACCATGACGCTGCTTTATGTTTCTGTCTCTGTATCCTCAGAGTCCAGAGGCCAGGTCACAGTGACTCAGCCTGGAGCAGTGAGATCTGCTGTGGGAGGCTCCGTCACCATCACATGTAGAACCAGTCAGAATGTTTATGTTTATAACAACAACTACCACTATTTAGCCTGGTACCAACAGAGAGATGGAGAAACTCCTAAACTGCTTATTTATGCTGCTACCAGTCGAGTATCAGGGATTCCAGGTCGTTTTACAGGCAGTGGATCAAACTCTGACTTCACTCTGACCATCAGTGGAGTCCAGGCTGAAGATGCAGCAGTTTACTACTGTCAGAGTTATCACTGGTTGAATAGCAAAGCTGTGTTCACACAATGAAAAAGCGTCGTACAAAAACCTCCCTCAGTCAGACTGAACAGAAACTGAAGTGACTGCTGCAGCTGGAAGCTACTGCAGAGACTGATACAGTTCACTGAGGACACACACACACACACACACACACGCACACACATAAATTATATTAATTTTATTGAAACGACCTTTAACTGTATCAGTCACACATAATTAACTCAACTTTTTTGCAGATGACATTCTACTCTACATCACAATATAATCATCATCATGGCTTTTAGTCCAAAACCTGATCAGTAATCAAAGCACTCACTCCACCTTTATATGAACAGTGAAGTTCATACAGTTCGAAATTTGTATTTCCCTGATTGACTTGATTAATGACTGTGTGAAAAATAAATGACAGAATCCATTGCACAGCTTATCCAAATTTTAAGTTCATATTTTCCCATTTATTCTAAGTAATACCAAGCCATGCACATTGTCTATGGCCAATGCCTGTTAACAAGATTTTTTTTTAAAAAAATCATTGTACAAAAACCTCCCTCATTCACAGACTCATGGAACATGTGCAGAAAAATCTTTGGTCTGATATGCTGACGTCAGGACTGTGAATAGAGGAATTTGACAGAAATGGAAAGAAGTAGATTATATTTTGGATTGTGATTAAATGTCACATCACCATCTGCTACATATACAATTGGGTGCATAAGTATTTGGACGTTGACACAATTATAATAATTTTGCCTCTGTACACCACCATAATGGATCTGACATGAAGCCATCAAGATTGTTCATTTTTATACACACTCCCTCCATTTTCAGAGGCTGAACAGTAATTGGACAGTTGACTGACAGTTAGTCTCATGTCCAGGTGTGGCCTGTTCCCTCATTATTTCATGACAAATTCAGCAGATAAAAAGTCTGGAGTTGATTCCAAGTGTTGAATCTGTCTTTGGTAGCTGCTGATGGGAAGTTTGAATATGCAGTCCAAAGAGGTGTTGATCAAAGTGTTTAGGAGGCAGTCAGAGTGGCAGAGGTGTGTCAGGAGGATATGAGCCACACCTGAATCCACTTCTCCTGATTGCTGTATAAGAGGACTGGAGATGTCAGTTCTCTCTCTCTTCACAGCAAGAGGGGGTTTGTTTGGTTGTGTTTTGAGGTTGTATTAATACACATTCAGTATACATCACACTTTCTCACATTCATGCACTCATCAGTAAATTTGTGTGTAGTTTAAATAAATATGTTTTCATTTAATTCTTTATTTTATGTGTGGTCTCCCTTGTTTTATCTGGACCTTGAGCTGGTTTTGTCATGAACCAGGGGAGGATTGGATTGTTTTCAAATCTCATGCTATGAGTAGCTTGATTTCCAAAACTTGCATAGTGTAGCCTTAAGCATAGGTAACTGACTAAATGTAACTTGTTACCCCCCACTCCTGCAGACCACCATAAAATGAATTTATTTGCAGATGAGAATCAATCAAATATTAAAATATCATTATTATCCCTTCTTTTAGCTCCGAATCTGATCAGGAAAGAAAGGAGACTTTCTGACTCCTCTCACATCATTCTGAAATGCAGAGAATGCAAATGTCTAATGCACATGCTTCTCACTCTAGTGCTTGTTCTACTCTCTTTACAATGAACAGATTACATTTTCATGAAGAACTAAAAGTGCATTTAACTCTGCACCCTTAAAAGCTGAACATCTTGAACCATACATCAGTAACTTTTTCATTATTCCCTTCACATGTATCATTGTTCATACAACACTGTGTCAGTAACAACTAACAAGTCTCTGTTGGAGTCAGTCAGATCATTTCCATAGAGAGCCACTTTGCATCAGCAGCACCATGCTCCAGTGCTCTGGGAGAGTTTATAGTCCTGAGAGTTGAAGACTGGATGACTGACAGCTGTCCTTCATGACAACAGAAGCCACAGAAATCCTCCTCATCAAAAACATGACTTTGATCTCCGTCCTCATCTGAACTCTCCTCTGCTGCTGCTTCACAGGTAAAGTCCAGAGAATCAAACTCCTCTCCTCTATCAACATCCGTCCCCCTGAAATGAAGCCCACAAAACCATGACGCTGCTTTATGTTTCTGTCTCTGTATCCTCAGAGTCCAGAGGCCAGGTCACAGTGACTCAGCCTGGAGCAGTGAGATCTGCTCTGGGAGGCTCCGTCACCATCAAATGTAGAACCAGTCAGAATGTTTATGGTTCAGACCATTTAGCCTGGTATCAACAGAGAGATGGAGAAACTCCTAAACTGCTAATTTACCTTGCTACCACTCGAGCATCAGGGATTCCAGATCGTTTTACAGGCAGTGGATCAAACTCTGACTTCACTCTGACCATCAGTGGAGTCCAGGCTGAAGATGCAGCAGTTTACTACTGTCAGAGTCTTCACTATATCAACAGTCAGTATGTGTTCACACAGTGAAAAAGCGTCGTACAAAAACCTCCCTCAGTCAGACTGAACAGAAACTGAAGTGACTGCTGCAGCTGGAAGCTACTGCAGAGACTGATACAGTTCACTGAGGATAGTTTCTACAGATCAGTCAGTGTATCTGACATGATAAAGGAGAGTATTCATTTATTCTTATTGCTTGCTATGTGTAAGACATCAGCATCTCAGGGAAATTTTCATTCACACCATCAATAAATCAGCCTGTATGTTGATGACTCCTTGTTATACATCACAAACGTCCTCCTCTTCCCTTCTTTCAGTTAGTTCAGGTAGTTTTATTTTTATGTGTCATACACCAACAGGGGCCCAGCCTGCCAGGGATTACACAACACTATAAGCATAACAAGTAAGAACAACAATATGACAATAATAAGAGTGACAGAACAACTATGATTCACCTCTATACATGTCACTCAGTGTGGAGCCAAATATGAACACAGTACTGATCAAGGTCAGAGAAGCAATTTTAATAGTGTTTTCATTAGATAATGATGAAAAATCTGCGATTATCTGTAAACACCAACAAAAAAACAACATTCTGTGTGATAAAAGCCAAAAAAATCATCCTTTTATCTGTTGAGGACAGCTACAGTTGACTGACTGTGTGTGTTTGCATATGTGTCCTGCCTCTCTGCTCCCAGCTGTTAAGAGGCCAGTGTTGATCAGTGGCTGTCCAGGCCTTTCAGAGCCACTGACACACCAGCAGCACAATGATGATGTCTCTGACTCTACTGCTGGCCACCCTGGGGTTCCTTGTTCAGGGTGAGACTCTCTTCTGAAAACTTTGCTTCAGGATGTAACCAGGTTCACCACAATGATGTTCTGCTGTGATGGAGAAACACTGAAACAAGCAGCATCGACCTTCTTCCATCTCTTCTCCATGTTAAAGAAATGATCCTCTTCTGTTTGGATGTCGATCGTCTTTCTCCAAGCTGGATTTGTCTCAATAACCCTTCTCCTCTGTTTCATGTTTTCAGGTTCATCAGGAGACATCATCCTGACTCAGTCTCCTGGAGCTCAGTCTGTTGTTCTGGGACAGACTGTCTCTATCAGATGTAAAGTCAGTTCACATGTTGGCAGTGAGGTAGACTGGTACCTTCTGAAACCTGGAGAAGCTCCTAAACTCCTGATTTATTATGCTACAAACCGTCAGTCTGGAGTTTCAGATCGTTTCAGTGGAAGTGGATCTGGTACTGACTTCACTCTGACCATCAGTAGAGTCCAGACTGAAGATGCAGGAGTTTATTACTGTCAGCAGGATTACAGCACCCCGTTCACACAGTGATACAACGTCGTACAAAAACCTCCCTCAGCTGCAGAGGAACTGATCTGACTCAACAGCTGCACAGTAATAGACACACTTTAGAAGTTTGACTGACAATCAAGTTAATATAACAGAAAAATATCAGGAAATATTATTTATCATCTATTAAGTTACAATATAATGATAATTTTGTTGACAGGATATTAAACAATGTATTAAAACTGTGAGCAAAATACATAACATATATATGAATTTAAATGAAGTTAAATCTTTCCAGGTAACAACACAGTAACACTACATTAAATATGAATATGAAATATAAATTCCATGTTTTAATCAAAGTTTATTTTTCAAGTTATTTTCAACTGAATTTCATCTGATTCATATTAAATTCAGTTACACATGAGTTTTCAATAAACCTTCACGTTATAAAACACACACGTTGTGTTAAATGTTGACACCACACTGCTGATACTGAGGCTCTGATGATATAAACTGCTGATAAAATCCTACTTGATAATTCTAAAGCAGCACATTCTTCTCAGACTTTCTACATTTACTCAGATTCAGATTGTTTTTTTCTATCATGGCTGCAAGGAAGTTAATATCATAATGATCTTTTTAGCATCACGCTCACAAAGCATCAGGTATTATAGCTGCTACTGCATTACATGAACTTATGTTTCTCTCTTATTATTTCAAAGGTATTTTAAAATCAGTTTCTGATCTAATGGAACAATTAAGACAGAAAGATTATATGTCTTTTATAATAACATTCAGAAAAACAGCTGATGTGATGATAGATCTTTATTGTACTGTCACAAAGAAAAAATACAAGATGCATCAAAACCTTATAAATGAAACATGAAATTAGAGAATGAGTGAGAAAAAGAGACAGACAGACTCAGAGAGAGTGGAGACTGAGAGCAGTAGTAGATTAAAACCAGTAGCAGAGTCCCAGTGAGTCAGGTCAGGACTAACACTGGTCTCTCCTCAGTATCTCTGAGACCAGAGTCTGGGAGCCCTGGGTGGCCTCACAGGTCACAGAGACCACCTTCTGCCACTGGTCTACAGGGAGCTTCAGGGTGCTGCTCCAGCTGTAGAGGCCGTCCTTCCCCACCACCCCGGGGCTCTTGGTCTCCTCCCAGTTGCTGCCGCTGCTTCTGCCGTCCACCTTCCAGGCCAGACTCCAGTCTGAGGGGAAGCCCTTGTTGGCCAGGCACATGAGCATGGCCTTCCCCTGGTCCAGCTCCTCAGTAGAGGGGCGCAGCACAGTCAGGGTGGGACGAGTATCACCTAGGAGACACCAATCAGCTTAGAGGACAGGGACCACACAGCTGTCAATTAAACACCAGACACTTGGACACCTTTACTGTGTGAGAGTTGATTTTCTCCTTTAAGGAGTTTGTGTCAGATGTTTTTCTGCTCCACCAGTCACTCACTCACACATTGTTTCACTTCCCTTTAAGAAGCCTCTCATGCATGTCAGCACAGAGAGAATCATCGTACAGTTTGACCTGAAATACATCAAACTACACTGGAAATAACAACAGATTTTACAACGTTTTAAACTTTCTCATCAAAATCAACAAAAATCTTAATTATACATTACTTTGGTTTTCTGGGGAAACATCTACAGATACAAGTAATGATCTGAAAACCATCAAATGTTCTTCATGTGGAGTTAAACCATGCTTTAAAAAACCTTTCAATGATTTCAAACTACATCAGAAACAATGTAAAATCCAACAAAGTGATACAGATTTTCTAACCTTTTCAAATATCAGTCTTCATCTTCACATTGTTTTACTTCACTTGGATGAATCTTAATCTTTAAACAAGTTATCATTTAGGTTTGAAAATAAAAATGATTCTAAGAAAACATATTTAAAATCGATTTTTAAGTTTGAACTTTTCTACAGTTCAACTTAAATTTCTTCATGACAAGAATGTGTAAAGAAAAGTTTAGTAAATCTGCTCTCAGTTCAGCTCCATGATGAAGGAGGAGAAATAAAAACAAAATTACTAAAAGTGTAATAAATAAAATAATTTCATCTGCTGCAAACATTTAAAAACTCAAATTAAAACATTACGATACATTATTTACTTTTTTAGTATTTATGCAGAAACTTACTTCCAATATCCAGTTTGGTTCCTCCACCAAAAGTCCACCACAGTGATACAAACTCACTGAGCCGTCGTACAAAAACCTCTGACTGTAGAGACACGGCTCTCTGACTTTGTCAGACTGAACTAAATCTACAGGTTCTCATGATAACACATTTAAAATAAATGGTGATGGTATATTACTTTTCCTCAGGTCTTCTCAAAACTGAAATCATTAAAATCAGAATAACACTTTCTGGATTTGAAAAACTGAACTGTTGACTGTTGCAAATATTTTAAAGACAACATTAAAAACATTTTCTTTAGTGTTCTGACTAAGGAACAGATGAAAATGAGGCAAACTGATTAATAAAAATCTAAAACATGAACTTACTTCCAATATCCAGTTTGGTTCCTCCACCGAACGTGAGCCACAGTGATACAAACTCATTGAGCCGTCGTACAAAAACCTCTGACTGTAGAGAGACACGGCTCTCTGACTTTGAAACAAACAAACTCACCAAAATTAGTCTGTTTGTGACATTTTATCAACCTGTTTTACACCTGCCAACACAGTGCCAATGTTTAATTTAGGTATTTTTTCAGATAGATATTTGAAAAAAAAAAAATGGACATTTTGTATTGATACATTAAACCCTTCATTCATTCAAGCCTTTATGTGAGCTTCTAAAATCATTAAGGTTTCCCTCATTTGTAATGATGTTGAGATACAGAGAAATTCACAGAATTAAAAATATAAAGGAAGACAATAGTCAGTGATAGCAGTTGCACACTGAGATGATGTGGTTTGAGATCATTGTCTTGAATTTTCCAGGAGTTGTGAGAGTGTCTTATGATTCTGAAGCAGACTTTTGGAAGCACAAGACAATTAGTAGAGCAGTTTGGTAGAGTCCTGTCATCCAGTCTAACACAGATGTTGTACAGGGTGGTGAATGTCCAATAAAGGTTTTATGGATGAAAAGATACAAGTGTTTATCACACCTCTGCACCACAGAGGACCAAACAACTTTGTTATACAGAATGTAATGGTGAGAGTCAAAGAGATCTCTGGCAATGAATCTGATAAACTGAGAGTAGGGGGTTTGACATTAGAAGGAGCAGCATGTTTGTGGATTATGTCACCATAACCTGAGACTGATAGAACGACTGCCTCAACTACTACAATTCAACAGGAAGCTGAGTTTTTTTATATAATCTAATGAGAGAAGACATTCTAAACAAAAGTTGTCCAGACACATGAAACCAAAAGTACATAAAACTAAGTATTAACACATCCTGATCAATACTCTGATCAACTGATTGATCCATTGATGAACATCATCATCAGAGTGATCAACTCTCTGTAGGAGTCAGTCAGAGCATTTCCATAGAGAGCCACTTTGCATCAGCAGCACCATGCTCCAGTGCTCTGGGAGAGTTTATAGTCCTGAGAGTTGAAGACTGGATGACTGACAGCTGTCCTTCATGACAACAGAAGCCACAGAAATCCTCCTCATCAAAAACATGACTTTGATCTCCGTCCTCATCTGGACTCTCCTCTGCTGCTGCTTCACAGGTAAAGTCCAGAGAATCAAACTCCTCTCCTCTATCAACATCCGTCCCTCTGAAATGAAGCCCACAAAACCATGACGCTGCTTTATGTTTCTGTCTCTGTATCCTCAGAGTCCAGAGGCCAGGTCACAGTGACTCAGCCTGGAGCAGTGAGATCTGCTCTGCGAGGCTCCGTCACCATCACATGTAGAACCAGTCAGAATGTTTACAATTCTGACTTTTTAGCCTGGTACCAACAGAGAGATGGAGAAACTCCTAAACTGCTAATCTATCGTGCTACCACTCAAGCATCAGGGATTCCAGGTCGTTTTACAGGCAGTGGATCAAACTCTGACTTCACTCTGACCATCAGTGGAGTCCAGGCTGAAGATGCAGCAGTTTACTACTGTCAGAGTCTTCACTATATCAACAGTCAGTGGGTGTCCACACAGTGAAAAAGCGTCGTACAAAAACCTCCCTCAGTCAGACTGAACAGAAACTGAAGTGACTGCTGCAGCTGGAAGCTACTGCAGAGACTGATACAGTTCACTGAGGACACACACACACACACACACACACACACACACACACACAAACACTAACCTTATTCTTTTTTTTTGTTGAAAAGAATACAAAGTCTCATTTAGCTGTATTAGTTTATGTATAAAGGTTCAGTAGACCTTTGTATCATGTTTCTTCCATCCAGAAATCCACCAACATCTCAGACTATTCAGAGTCACACATCACAAAATCAACTTTTACGCAGATGACATTCTACTATACATCATAATCTAATCATCCTCCAGGCTCTCAGTCCCAAACGTGACCAGTAATCAAAGCAACATCTCCTCTTCTACATGAACAGCTCAGTGTAAACTGTTATTTTTACAATTCCATGTATGATAATGTTTAACCAAATACTGTATGAGAAATGAAAGACAGAAATTTCAAAAACCACACAAACATACACCTATATTCATGATCAGCTTGGGATTAAACATCATGTTGCCATCTCCTGATTAGATCATCTGCTACATGAGGCCATAAGTATTTGAACAGTGACACAATTTGCACAATTTTTCCTCCACACACCACCACAATGGATCTGAAACAAAGCTATCAAGATGTGATTAAAGTGTAGACTATCAGCTTTAATTCAAAAAATTTAACAAAAAATACCACATTAACTGTTTTAGGACTTAGATCCATTTTAATACACAGTCCCTCCATTTTCAGATGCTGAACAGTAATTGGACAGTTGACTGACAGTTAGTCTCATGTCCAGGTGTGGCCTGTTCCCTCATTATTTCATGACACATTCAGCAGATAAAAAGTCTGGAGTTGATTCCAAGTGTTGAATTTGTGTTTGGTAGCTGTTGATGGGAAGTTTGAATATGCAGTCCAAAGAAGTGTTGATCAAAGTGTTTAGGAGGCAGTCAGAGTGGCAGAGGTGTGTCAGGAGGATATGAGCCACACCTGAATCCACTTCTCCTGATTGCTGTATAAGAGGACTGGAGATGTCAGTTCTCTCTGTCCTAACAGCAAGAGGGGGTTTGTTTGGTTGTGTTTTGAGGTTGTATTAGTACACATTCAGTATACATCACACTTTCTCACATTCATGCACTTATCAGTAAATTTGTGTGTAGTTTAAATAAATATGTTTTCATTTAATTCTTTATTTTATGTGTGGTCTCCCTTGTTTTATCTGGACCTTGAGCTGGTCTTGTCATGAACCAGGGGAGGATTGGATTGTTTTCAAGTCTCATGCTATGAGTAGCTTGATTTTCAGAACTTGCATAGTGTAGCCTTAAGCATAGGTATCTGACTAAATGTAACTTGTTACCCCCCACTCCTGCAGACACCAGAAAACGAATTTATTTGCAGATGAGAATCAATCAAATATTAAAATATCATTATTATCCCTTCTTTTAGCTCCAAATCTGATCAGGAAAGAAAGGAGACTTTCTG
The DNA here is from genome assembly GCF_001640805.2 of Lates calcarifer. Taxonomy (NCBI): domain Eukaryota; kingdom Metazoa; phylum Chordata; class Actinopteri; family Centropomidae; genus Lates; species Lates calcarifer. Next base: position 21,293,920 of record NC_066835.1, on the reverse strand, counting down.
ACTCCTCTCACATTATTCTGAAATGCAGAGAATGCAAATGTCTAATGCACATGCTTCTAGTGCTTGTTCTACTCTCTTTACAATGAACTGATTACATTTTCATGAAGAACTAAAAGTGCATTTAACTCTGCATCCTTTAAAAGCTGAACATCTTGAACCTTACATCAGTAACTTTTTCATTATTCCCTTCACATGCATCATTGTACATACAACACTGTGCCAGTAACAACTAACAACTCTCTGTTGGAGTCAGTCAGAGCATTTCCATAGAGAGCCACTTTGCATCAGCAGCACCATGCTCCAGTGCTCTGGGAGAGTTTATAGTCCTGAGAGTTGAAGACTGGATGACTGACAGCTGTCCTTCATGACAACAGAAGCCACAGAAATCCTCCTCATCAAAAACATGACTTTGATCTCCGTCCTCATCTGGACTCTCCTCTGCTGCTGCTTCACAGGTAAAGTCCAGAGAATCAAACTCCTCTCCTCTATCAACATCCGTCCCTCTGAAATGAAGCCCACAAAACCATGACGCTGCTTTATGTTTCTGTCTCTGTATCCTCAGAGTCCAGAGGCCAGGTCACAGTGACTCAGCCTGGAGCAGTGAGATCTGCTCTGGGAGGCTCCGTCACCATCAGATGTAGAACCAGTCAGAATGTTTATTATAGCAGCCCAAACCACTTTTTAGCTTGGTACCAACAGAGAGATGGAGAAACTCCTAAACTGCTTATTTACACTGCTACTACTCGAGCATCAGGGATTCCAGATCGTTTTACAGGCAGTGGATCAAACTCTGACTTCACTCTGACCATCAGTGGAGTCCAGGCTGAAGATGCAGCAGTTTACTACTGTCAGAGTTTTCACTATATCAACAGTCAGTATGTGTTCACACAGTGAAAAAGTGTCGTACAAAAACCTCCCTCAGTCAGACTGAACAGAAACTGAAGTGACTGCTGCAGCTGGAAGCTACTGCAGAGACTGATACAGTTCACTGAGGACACACACACACACACACACACACACAAATTATATTAATCTCATTGAAAAGACCTTTAACTGTATCAGTCACACATAATTAACTCAACTTTTTTGCAGATGACATTCTACTCTACATCACAATATAATCACCCTCCTGGCTTTCAGTCCAAAACCTGACCAGTAATCAAAGCACTCACTCCACCTTTATATGAACAGTGAAGTTCATACAGTTTGAAATTTGCATTTCCCTAATTGACTTGATTAATGACTGTGAAAAATAAATGACAGAATCCATTGCACAGTTTATCCAAATTTTAAGTTCATATTTTCCCATTTATTCTAAGTAATACCAAGCCATGCACATTGTCTATGGCCAATGCCTGTTAACAAGATTTTTTTTTTTTTTTTTTAAATCATTGTACAAAAACCTCCCTCATTCACAGACTCATGGAACATGTGCAGAAAAATCTTTGGTCTGATATGCTGACGTCAGGACTGTGAATAGAGGAATTTGACAGAAATGGAAAGAAGTAGATTATATTTTGGATTGTGATTAAATGTCACATCATCATCTACTACATATACAACTGAGTGCATAAGTATTTGGATACAGACACAATTATAATAATTTTGCCTCTGTACACCACCATAATGGATCTGACATGAAGCCATCAAGATTGTTCATTTTTATACACAGTCCCTCCATTTTCAGAGGCTGAACAGTAATTGGACAGTTGACTGACAGTCAGTCTCATGTCCAGGTGTGGCCTGTTCCCTCATTATTTCATGACACATTCAGCAGATAAAAAGTCTGGAGTTGATTCCAAGTGTTGAATTTGTGTTTGGTAGCCGTTTATCACACCACTGATAATACTGATCTACATAACCCACAGTAAATGTGTGTATAGTTTACCAGTAGTTAAATAAATGTGTTTTGCTTTAATCCTTGATTAACTTCGTGGTCTCCCTTGTTTTATTGGGAACTTGAGCTGGTTTTGTCATGAACCAGGGAGGGGTGGAGAGGTTTGCTTTTGAGTCTCACTCTACCAGTAGCTTGATTTCCAGAATCTGCATATTGTAGCTGCAAGTACATGTAACAAACTAAATGTGAGTTGTTACCACCTACCTCTGCACACCACCATAAAATTAATTTCTTTTCAGAATATTACAATACTATTATTTTAACCCATAATCTGACAGGGACAAAAGCAGAATTTCTGACTACTCTGTAATTAACTTTGAAATGTACAGAATACAAATGGCCATTGCAAACACTTGTCATCTCAGCCTAGTGCTGGTTCCACTGTTTGTACAATGTACCGATGACATTTTCACAAAAAACCTGAACTTTTTCAACCTTACATCAATAACTTTAATTTTTTCCTTTACGTGCATCATTGTACATGCAGCACTGTACCAGTAACAACTAACAAGTCTCTGTTGGAGTCAGTCAGAGCATTTCCATAGAGAGCCACTTTGCATCAGCAGCACCATGCTCCAGTGCTCTGGGAGAGTTTATAGTCCTGAGAGTTGAAGACTGGATGACTGACAGCTGTCCTTCATGACAACAGAAGCCACAGAAATCCTCCTCATCAAAAACATGACTTTGATCTCCGTCCTCATCTGGACTCTCCTCTGCTGCTGCTTCACAGGTAAAGTCCAGAGAATCAAACTCCTCTCCTCTATCAACATCCATCCCTCTGAAATGAAGCCCACAAAACCATGACGCTGCTTTATGTTTCTGTCTCTGTATCCTCAGAGTCCAGAGGCCAGGTCACAGTGACTCAGCCTGGAGCAGTGAGATCTGCTGTGGGAGGCTCCGTCACCATCACATGTAGAACCAGTCAGAATGTTTATACTTGGAGCAGCTACCATGCGTTAGCCTGGTACCAACAGAGAGATGGGGAAACTCCTAAACTGCTTATTTACTGGGCTACCACTCGAGCATCAGGGATTCCAGATCGTTTTACAGGCAGTGGATCAAACTCTGACTTCACTCTGACCATCAGTGGAGTCCAGGCTGAAGATGCAGCAGTTTACTACTGTCAGAGTTATCACTATATCAACAGTCAGTATGTGTTCACACAGTGAAAAAGCGTCGTACAAAAACCTCCCTCAGTCAGACTGAACAGAAACTGAGGTGACTGCTGCAGCTGGAAGCTACTGCAGAGACTGATACAGTTCACTGAGGACACACACACACACATACACACACACACATGCACTACCCTTATTTCCTATAAATGCACCAACATCTCAGACTATTCAGAGTCACAAATCACAAAATCAACCTTTACACAGATGACATTCTATTATACATCACAATAGCATCATCCTCCAGGCCCCTTAGTCCCACACCTGACCAGTAATCAAAGCACTCACTCGTTTGCTACATAAACAGCACAGTTTACACTCATTGGTTAGAAGTGGTGATGTCATGATTGCGATTTAAGTAGTTTGACAGAAATGGAAAGAAGAAGAGGAGGACTATAAAGCCAGTGATACCCCATAAAGGAACAAGGGATAGTATGAGTGAAGAGATCTTCCTTGTTGAACTTTCAAAGCTTCCTTGACAAGTAAATGTTAAAATTCCTATTCCTCTACTCTATTCTTCCTCCAGTAGAAATACTCATGTTCAGGTGTGGCCTGTTCCCTCATTATTTCATGACAAATTCAGCAGATAAAAAGTCTGGAGTTGATTCCAAGTGTTGAATTTGTATTTGGTAGCTGTTGATGGGAAGTTTGAATATGCAGTCCAAAGAGGTGTTGATCAAAGTGTTTAGGAGGCAGTCAGAGTGGCAGAGGTGTGTCAGGAGGATATGAGCCACACCTGAATCCACTTAGCCCATAATCTGATCAGAAACTAAAAGAGATTTTCTGGCTACTCCTGCTTAAAATGTAAATACACATAGCTGAAAAGTCAATCTGTCATCTAAGTCTAGTATTGGTTCTCCTTGATTTAGTGTACTGATTACATTTTGATAAAAAAATTAAAAGCACATTCATCTCTGCACTATTTAAAAGCAGAACTTTATCAACCTTTTCTTTCTCCCTCCACATAAATCATTGTTCATACAACACAGTGTCAGTAACAACTAACAAGTTGGAGTCAGTCAGATCATTTCCATAGAGAGCCACTTTGCATCAGCAGCACCATGCTCCAGTGCTCTGGGAGAGTTTATAGTCCTGAGAGTTGAAGACTGGATGACTGACAGCTGTCCTTCATGACAACAGAAGCCACAGAAATCCTCCTCATCAAAAACATGACTTTGATCTCCGTCCTCATCTGGACTCTCCTCTGCTGCTGCTTCACAGGTAAAGTCCAGAGAATCAAACTCCTCTCCTCTATCAACATCCGTCCCTCTGAAATGAAGCCCACAAAACCATGACGCTGCTTTATGTTTCTGTCTCTGTATCCTCAGAGTCCAGAGGCCAGGTCACAGTGACTCAGCCTGGAGCAGTGAGTGCTGCTCTGGGAGGCTCCGTCACCATCACATGTAGGACCAGTCAGAATGTTTATGGTTCAAACCGTTTATCCTGGTACCAACAGAGAGATGGAGAAACTCTTAAACTGCTTATTTATGTTGCTTCCACTCGAGCATCAGGGATTCCAGATCGTTTTACAGGCAGTGGATCAAACTCTGACTTCACTCTGACCATCAGTGGAGTCCAGGCTGAAGATGCAGCAGTTTACTACTGTCAGGGTGCACACTATATCAACAGCCAGTGGTCGTTCACACAGTGAAAAAGTGTCGTACAAAAACCTCCCTCAGTCAGACTGAACAGAAACTGAAGTGACTGCTGCAGCTGGAAGCTACTGCAGAGACTGATACAGTTCACTGAGGACACACACACAAACACACACACACACACACACACACACACACACAGATGTGCATATAAAAATTTGCTTAGATATGTTTATCTAACAGTCAACTCATAATCCACACAGGTATACATAATTGTAACATGGTTCAACAGAGAATATATGAGCTCACAAGAATTTACCACAATATTGAACACGGTTATTTATTACTCCACTACTGTTTTGATGGTATGCTGATGACATCTTATTATACATCACAAAATGCTCACCTTGAATAATTTCATTTACTACTGTCAGAGTTATCACTATATCAACAGTCAGTATGTGTTCACACAGTGAAAAAGCGTCGTACAAAAACCTCCCTCAGTCAGACTGAACAGAAACTGAGGTGACTGCTGCAGCTGGAAGCTACTGCAGAGACTGATACAGTTCACTGAGGACACACACACACACACACACACACACACACAGATACACACAGAAACTGAAGCACACACAGGTTCATTTCATGTTTTAAACTAAAAACAAAATCTCTACAATATTTACACCATGCATCAGTAATATGAATTCACACACGGTATAGGAGCCATTAAAGATGATAAAAATATTGTTTGGCTTTGCAGCCCTAGATCTGAGTTTGATCAGTTTTATTAATTGCCCTCTACAAATGTTTGTGTTTGCTGACTAAAAGCTGACTAAAAACATCTGTAATGTCTTCTCAGGTTAAGTTTACATTGTTTCAATTGGAGCATAAATGCTACATATATTCCTGCTGTAACTTATGTAAGAGACTGAAAAAGCAGAGTTCACACCTGAACCATTAATCCACCACAACACTGGAAGAGCAGATAGTTTGTGAGAGCAGTCTGGGACCAGCACCTGGTTTAGGACACTACGGGAAAGCAGAGACACTGCAGGTTAGACTGACAGAGCATGTGTCACTCATTAACATCATTTATTAATATAATCATTAACTAAAACGATAACATTCTTGGTGTCTGTCACTGAGACACACTCTTCCTCTGTAGATTTAACAGATCTACTGTCATCATTTTAGACAGAAACGTGATTCTTTTAATAACTTACATGGAGATGACTGATTTAATGAATGCATTTTGGTAAATCAGTACTCTGACATTTTAATATTGTTGGATGAAGATCTCAGATCTCATTCATGTTGTTTGACTTTATGCTGATGATATCCTGTTTTTTTATTTCTAATCCTAAAAAAAGCTTCTACAACATTTTTGGTTCAGAGATTTTGGATTTTGGATAATTTTGGATTAGTAACATGTTAAGACCTGTTCATAAGAATCATCACCATGAGCAGATGTTAATGATGTTTGAACAGATGTTTGAATGGATTTCCCTAAAATGGTCTCGTCGTGGAAAACAATAATAAAGATAAAACTCCAAGAACAATATAAAAAAATGTATTTGGTCATAAAAGTATTAAAAAGTAAAGAGAGAAAAAGGATACAACCTTACATCAGTAACTTTTTCATTTTTTTCCCTCCATGTCAGTCATTGTATATATAACACTGTACCAGTAACAACTAATAAGTCTCTGTTATAATCAGTCAGATCATTTCCATAGAGAGCCACTTTGCATCAGCAGCACCATGCTCCAGTGCTCTGGGAGAGTTTATAGTCCTGAGAGTTGAAGACTGGATGACTGACAGCTGTCCTTCATGACAACAGAAGCCACAGAAATCCTCCTCATCAAAAACATGACTTTGATCTCCGTCCTCATCTGGACTCTCCTCTGCTGCTGCTTCACAGGTAAAGTCCAGAGAATCAAACTCCTCTCCTCTATCAACATCCGTCCCTCTGAAATGAAGCCCACAAAACCATGACGCTGCTTTATGTTTCTGTCTCTGTATCCTCAGAGTCCAGAGGCCAGGTCACAGTGACTCAGCCTGGAGCAGTGAGATCTGCTCTGGGAGGATCTGTCACCATCACATGTAGAACCAGTCAGAATGTTCATAATTCTAACTATTTAGCCTGGTACCAACAGAGAGATGGAGAAACTCCTAAACTGCTAATTTACCTTGCTTCCACTCGAGCATCAGGGATTCCAGATCGTTTTACAGGCAGTGGATCAAACTCTGACTTCACTCTGACCATCAGTGGAGTCCAGGCTGAAGATGCAGCAGTTTACTACTGTCAGAGTCTTCACTATATCAACAGTCAGTATCTGTTCACACAGTGAAAAAGCGTCGTACAAAAACCTCCCTCAGTCAGACTGAACAGAAACTGAAGTGACTGCTGCAGCTGGAAGCTACTGCAGAGACTGATACAGTTCACTGAGGACACACACACACACACACACACACACACACAAATTACATTAATTTTATTGAAACGACCTTTAACTGTATCAGTCACACATAATAAACTCAACTGATGACAGATGACATTCTACTCTACATCACAATATAATCATCATCATGGCTTTCAGTCCAAAACCTGACCAGTAATCAAAGCACTCACTCCACCTTTATATGAACAGTGAAGTTCATACAGTTTGAAATTTGTATTTCCCTGATAGACTTGATTAATGACTCTCTGAAAAATAAATGACAGAATCCCCTGCACAGCTTATCCAAATTTCTTATGATATGAACTTATCCAAAGTTCATATTTTCCCATTTATTCTAAGTAATACCAAGCCATGCACATTGTCTATGGCCAATGCCTGTTACCAAGATTTTTTTTTTTTTAAAATCATTGTACAAAAACCTCCCTCATTCACAGACTCATGGAACATGTGCAGAAAAATCTTTGGTCTGATATGCTGACGTCAGGACTGTGAATAGAGGAATTTGACAGAAATGGAAAGAAGTAGATTATATTTTGGATTGTGATTAAATGTCACATCATCATCTACTACATATACAACTGAGTGCATAAGTATTTGGACACAGACACAATTATAATAATTTTGCCTCTGTACACCACCATAATGGATCTGACATGAAGCCATCAAGATTGTTCATTTTTATACACAGTCCCTCCATTTTCAGAGGCTGAACAGTAATTGGACAGTTGACTGACAGTCAGTCTCATGTCCAGGTGTGGCCTGTTCCCTCATTATTTCATGACAAATTCAGCAGATAAAAAGTCTGGAGTTGATTTCAAGTGTTGAATTTGTGTTTGGTAGCTGCTGATGGGAAGTTTGAATATGCAGTCCAAAGAGGTGTTGATCAAAGTGTTTAGGAGGCAGTCAGAGTGGCAGAGGTGTGTCAGGAGGATATGAGCCACACCTGAATCCACTTCTCCTGATTGCTGTATAAGAGGACTGGAGATGTCAGTTCTCTCTCTCTCTTCACAGCAAGAGGGGGTTTGTTTGGTTGTGTTTTATTGTTCTGTCGGTTTGATTTTTCACATTATCAGCTGCACACATTACACTTTCTCACATTCATGCACTCATCACACCACTGAGAGGTTTACTTTCGAATCTCATGCTACCAGTTTCTTGATTTCCAGAACCATAAAATGAATGTATTTGAGGATGAAAATCAATAAAAAATAACATTAGCATTATCTTCCCATCTTGTGGCTCAAAATCTGATCAGGAACTAAAGTAGAATTTCATAGTACTACCACTTAATTTTGAAATGTACAGAATGTCCAGTGCACACACCTGTTATCTCAACCTAGTGTTGGTTCCACTCTCTTTACAATGTACTAATTGCAATTTTCACAAAGAAGAAAAAGTGCATTTAACACTACACCATTTAAAAGCTGAACTTTTTCAACCTTACATCAGTAACTTTTTCAGTATTTTCTCTCCATGTCAATCATTGTATATTGATTGATATATTGATGATATTGATTATATAACATTGTACCAGTAACAATTAACAACTCTCTGTTGGAGTCAGTCAGATCATTTCCATAGAGAGCCACTTTGCATCAGCAGCACCATGCTCCAGTGCTCTGGGAGAGTTTATAGTCCTGAGAGTTGAAGACTGGATGACTGACAGCTGTCCTTCATGACAACAGAAGCCACAGAAATCCTCCTCATCAAAAACATGACTTTGATCTCCGTCCTCATCTGGACTCTCCTCTGCTGCTGCTTCACAGGTAAAGTCCAGAGAATCAAACTCCTCTCCTCTATCAACATCCGTCCCTCTGAAATGAAGCCCACAAAACCATGACGCTGCTTTATGTTTCTGTCTCTGTATCCTCAGAGTCCAGAGGCCAGGTCACAGTGACTCAGTCTGGAGCAGTGAGTGCTGCTCTGGGAGGATCTGTCACCATCAGATGTAGAACCAGTCAGAATGTTTATAGTTCAAACTGTTTAGCCTGGTACCAACAGAGAGATGGAGAAACTCCTAAACTGCTAATTTACCTTGCTTCCACTCGAGCATCAGGGATTCCAGATCGTTTTACAGGCAGTGGATCAAACTCTGACTTCACTCTGACCATCAGTGGAGTCCAGGCTGAAGATGCAGCAGTTTACTACTGTCAGAGTTATCACTCTATCAACAGTCAAGCTGTGTTCACACAGTGAAAAAGTGTCGTACAAAAACCTCCCTCAGTCAGACTGAACAGAAACTGAAGTGACTGCTGCAGCTGGAAGCTACTGCAGAGACTGATACAGTTCACTGAGGACACACACACTCTCTCTCTCTCACACACACACACACATACTACCATCATTCCCTATAAATCCACCAACATCTCAGACTATTCAGAGTCACACATCATAAAATCAACATTTACACAGATGACATTCTACTATACATCATAATATGATCATCCTCTAGGCTTTCATACCCAACCATGACCAGTAATCAAAGAACAAGCACTCACTCTAAACTCCTGATTTATTATGCTACCTCCCGTCAGTCTGGAGTTTCAGATCATTTCAGTGCGAGTTATTCTAGAACTGACTTCACTCTGACCATCAGTAGAGTCCAGACTGAAGATGCAGGAGTTTATTACTGTCAGCAGGATTACAGCACCCCGTTCACACAGCGATACAACATCGTACAAAAACCTCCCTCAGCTGCAGAGGAACTGATCTGACTCAACAGCTGCACAGAAATAGACACACTTTAGAAGTTTGACTGACAATCAAGTTAATATAACAGAAAAATATCAGGAAATATTATTTATCATCTATTAAGTTACAATATAATGATAATTTTGTTTACAGGATATTAAACAATGTATTTAGACTGTGAGCAACATACATCACTTATATATGAATTTAAATGAAGTTAAATCTTTGCAGGTAACAACACAGTAACACTAATATGAATATGAAATATAAATTCCATGTTTTAATCAAAGTTTATTTTTCAAGTTATTTTCAACTGAATTTCATCTGATTTATATTCAATTCAGTTACACATGAGTTTTCAATAAACCTTCACGTTATAAAACACACACGTTGTGTTAAATGTTGACACCACACTGCTGATACTGAGGCTCTGATGATATAAACTGCTGATAAAATCCTATGTAGTGTCTGACGTTCCATATATGGTTTTTAATCTTTTCGAATGCCTGAAGCTCCATGTATGTCTTTCTATTCTTGGGTTCATGTTTAGGTTAGTAGCCATGAACATATACATATAAGGAACAGGGAGAGGGCCTTTCCTCCCTTCTCTCTTTCTCTTGGAAAAGTGAGGTCATTGAGTGAGAGCCCGATGTCTCGCTGTAAATCATAAAGACGACTAACATATATATATACTGATGTTTAGAGCTGTTGGGAGAGAGATCCATATTGGCTCGGATCCTCTCACAGGCTACTGCAGTGCTTGTTTTGATGCTGGACTTTGTGGTATATTAGATGGTGATGTTGACCTGAAGATGATGAAGAGACGATCTCCGCTGACACTGACTTACTTGTATATAGAAGTTTATTACAAAGTAGTTCAGCATCGGACAAGCACTGCAGTAGCCTGTGAGAGGATCCGAGCCAATATGGATCTCTCTACCTAACAGCTCTAAACACCAGTATATATACATTGGTTGTTTACATGGTTCATAGGAAACATCTGGACCTTAATCAATACCTTCACTGTCAAGAGGAAGAAGATAAGGTGAAAGGAAACCCTCACCTTTAACCCCTACTAATCTAGGTGTCACATTCTTGACTCTTGTCCTAAACATGAACCCCAAAGGTTAACTCAAACATAGGAAACTCGTAAAAAGTGTAAACATCTAGAAACCCTCAAACATTCCAAAAAGACAAAAACATACATAAACATCCTGTATACTACAACTTCTTTGCAATAAACTTCTATATGCAAGTAAGACAGTGTCAGCGGAGATCTTCTCTTCATCATCTTCACATCATCACCATCAAATATACCACACCTACTTGATAATTCTAAAGCAGCACATTCTTCTCAGACTTTCTACATTTACTCAGATTCATTCCACTTTCTGGACTCTTCTAAAACCATTTCAACACCAGAGTTTCTACCAATGAGTCACTTCACCGATCAGACACAGACTGTAGAACTGATTTTATTTGAAATGTTTTATCAGTAAACTTTCTTCTCAGAACTTTTTTTTTCTATCATGGCTGCAAGGAAGTTAATATCATAATGATCTTTTTAGCATCACGCTCACAAAGCATCAGGTATTATAGCTGCTACTGCATTACATGAACTTGTGTTTCTCTATTATTATTTCAAAGGTATTTTAAAATCAGTTTCTGATCTAATGGAACAATTAAGACAGAAAGATTATATGTCTTTTATAATAACATTCAGAAAAACAGCTGATGTGATGATAGATCTTTATTGTACTGTCACAAAGAAAAAATACAAGATGCATCAAAACCTTATAAATGAAACATGAAATGAGAGAATGAGTGAGAAAAAGAGACAGACAGACTCAGAGAGAGTGGAGACTGAGAGCAGTAGCAGAGTAAAACCAGTAGCAGAGTCCCAGTGAGTCAAGTCAGGACTAACACTGGTCTCTCCTCAGTATCTCTGAGACCAGAGTCTGGGAGCCCTGGGTGGCCTCACAGGTCACAGAGACCACCTTCTGCCACTGGTCTACAGGGAGCTTCAGGGTGCTGCTCCAGCTGTAGAGGCCGTCCTTCCCCACCACCCCGGGGCTCTTGGTCTCCTCCCAGTTGCTGCCGCTGCTTCTGCCGTCCACCTTCCAGGCCAGACTCCAGTCTGAGGGGAAGCCCTTGTTGGCCAGGCACATGAGCATGGCCTTCCCCTGGTCCAGCTCCTCAGTGGAGGGGCGCAGCACCGTCAGGGTGGGACGAGTATCACCTAGGAGACACCAATCAGCTTAGAGGACAGGGACCACACAGCTGTCAATCAAACACCAGACACTTGGACACCTTTACTGTGTGAGAGTTGATTTTCTCCTTTAAGGAGTTTGTGTCAGATGTTTTTCTGCTCCACCAGTCACTCACTCACACATTGTTTCACTTCCCTTTAAGAAGCCTCTCATGCATGTCAGCACAGAGAGAATCATCGTACAGTTTGACCTGAAATATATCAAACTACACTGGAAATAACAACAGATTTTACAACGTTTTAAACTTTCTCATCAAAATCAACAAAAATCTTAATTATACATTACTTTGGTTTTCTGGGGAAACATCTACAGATACAAGTAATGATCTGAAAACCATCAAATGTTCTTCATGTGGAGTTAAACCATGCTTTAAAAAACCTTTCAATGATTTCAAACTACATCAGAAACAATGTAAAATCCAACAAAGCGATACAGATTTTCTAACATTTTCAAATATCAGTCTTCATCTTCACATTGTTTTACTTCACTTGGATGAATCTTAATCTTTAAACAAGTTATAATTTAGGTTTGAAAATAAAAATGATTCTAAGAAAACATATTTCAAATCAATTTTTAAGTTTGAACTTTTCTACAGTTCAACTTAAATTTCTTCATGACAAGAATGTGTAAAGAAAAGTTTAGTAAATCTGCTCTGAGTTCAGCTCCATGATGAAGGAGGAGAAATAAAAACATATATACTAAAAGTGTAATAAATAAAATAATTTTATCTGCTGCAAACATTTAAAAACTCAAATTAAAACATTACGATACATTATTTACTTTTTTAGTATTTATGCAGAAACTTACTTCCAACATCCAGTTTGGTTCCTCCACCAAAAGTCCACCACAGTGATACAAACTCATTGAGCCGTCGTACAAAAACCTCTGACTGTAGAGACATGGCTCTCTGACTTTGTCAGACTGAACTAAATCTACAGGTTCTCATGATAACACATTTAAAATAAATAGTGATGGTATATTACTTTTCCCCAGGTCTTCTCAAAACTGAAATCATTAAAATCAGAATAACACTTTCTGGATTTGAAAAACTGAACTGTTGACTGTTGCAAATTTTTTAAAGACAACATTAAAAACATTTTCTTTAGTGTTCTGACTAAGGAAGAGATGAAAATGAGGCAAACTGATTAATAAAAATCTAAAACATGAACTTACTTCCAATATCCAGTCTGGTTCCTCCACCGAACGTGTGCCACAGTGATACAAACTCATTGAGCCGTCGTACAAAAACCTCTGACTGTAGAGAGACACGGCTCTCTGACTTTGAAACAAACAAACTCACCAAAATTTGTCTGTTTGTGACATTTTATCAACCTGTTTTACACCTGCCAACACAGTACCAATGTTTAATTTAGGTATTTTTTCAGATAGCTATTTGAAAAAAAAAAAAAAAAAATGGACATTTTGTATTGATACATTAAACCCTTCATTCATCCAAGCCTTTATGTGAGCTTCTAAAATCATTAAGGTTTCCCTCATTTGTAATGATGTTGAGATACAGAGAAATTCACAGAATTAAAAATATAAAGGAAGACAATAGTCAGTGATAGCAGTTGCACACTGAGATGATGTGGTTTGAGATCATTGTCTTGAATTTTCCAGGACTTGTGAGAGTGTCTTATGATTCTGAAGCAGACTTTTGGAAGCACAAGACAATTAGTAGAGCAGTTTGGTAGAGTCCTGTCGTCCAGTCTAACACAGATGTTGTACAGGGTGGTGAATGTCCAATAAAGGTTTTATGGATGATTATCACACCTCTGCACTACAGAAGACCAACCAGCTTTGTTATACAGAATGTAATGGTGAGAGTCATAGAGATCTCTGGCAATGAATCTGATAAACTGAGTGTAGGGGGTTTGAGATTAGAAGCAGTAGCATGTCTGTGGATTAAATCACCAAAATCTGGGACTGATAACTACTACTTCAACTACTATAATTCAACAGGAAGCTGAGTTTTTAACTACTGAGAAAAGACATTCTGAATAAAAGTTGTTCAGACACATGAAACCAAAACTACATAAAACTTAAGTATTAACACATCCTGAAAAACAATCTGATCAACTGATTGAACAACTTATTTTGTCTCCACACTCCACCACAATGGATCTGAAACAAAGCTATCAAGATGTGATTAAAGTGTAGACTATCAGCTTTAATTCAAAGGGTTTAACAAAAAATCTCACATTGACAGTTTAGGAATTACAGCCATTTTTATACACAGTCCCTCCATTTTCAGAGGCTGAACAGTAATTGGACAGTTGACTGACAGTCAGTCTCATGTCCAGGTGTGGCCTGTTCCCTCATTATTTCATGACACATTCAGCAGATAAAAAGTCTGGAGTTGATTCCAAGTGTTGAATTTGTGTTTGGTAGCTGTTGATGGGAAGTTTGAATATGCAGTCCAAAGAGGTGTTGATCAAAGTGTTTAGGAGGCAGTCAGAGTGGCAGAGGTGTGTCAGGAGGATATGAGCCACACCTGAATCCACTTCTCCTGATTGCTGTATAAGAGGACTGGAGATGTCAGTTCTCTCTCTCCTCACAGCAAGAGGGGGTTTGTTTGGTTGTGTTTTGAGGTTGTATTAGTACACATTCAGTATACATCACACTTTCTCACGTTCATGCACTCATCAGTAAATGTATGTATAGTTTAAATAAATATGTTTTCATTTAATTCCTAATTGTATGTGTGGTCTCCCTTGTTTGATCTGAACCTTGAGCTGGTTTTGTCATAAACCAGGGTAGGTGGTTTGCTGTCAACTCTCATGCTACCAGTGGCTTGAGATTCAGAACTTGCATATTATGGGCTAGCTGGAAGTGTATGTAACAAACTCAGTGTAACTTGTTCCCACCCACCTCTGTGCACCACCATAAAATGAATTTATTTGTAGAAGAGAGTCAATAAAATATTATGATACTGTTATCTTCCTTTATTTTAGTGCAAAACCTGATCAGGAACTAAAGCAGATTTCCTGACTATTGGCTCTACTCTCTTTAAAATGTACTGATCACATTTTCATGAATAAGAAAAGAACTGAATTTTGATCCACACCCTTACATGATTATTTTTTTCTTTTTACCCTTCACATAAATCATTGTACATGCAGCACTGTACCTGTAACAACTAACAAGTCTCTGTTGGAGTCAGTCAGAGCATTTCCATAGAGAGCCACTTTGCATCAGCAGCACCATGCTCCAGTGCTCTGGGAGAGTTTATAGTCCTGAGAGTTGAAGACTGGATGACTGACAGCTGTCCTTCATGACAACAGAAGCCACAGAAATCCTCCTCATCAAAAACATGACTTTGATCTCCGTCCTCATCTGGACTCTCCTCTGCTGCTGCTTCACAGGTAAAGTCCAGAGAATCAAACTCCTCTCCTCTATCAACATCCGTCCCTCTGAAATGAAGCCCACAAAACCATGACGCTGCTTTATGTTTCTGTCTCTGTATCCTCAGAGTCCAGAGGCCAGGTCACAGTGACTCAGCCTGGAGCAGTGAGATCTGCTCTGGGAGGCTCCGTCACCATCAGATGTAGAATCAGTCAAACTGTAATTAATTCTGATTCTGTGGAATGGTACCAACAGAAGCAAGGGGACTCTCCTAAACTGCTTATTTACTATGCTTCCACTCGAGCATCAGGGACTCCAGATCGTTTTACAGGCAGTGGATCAGACTCTGACTTCACTCTGACCATCAGTGGAGTCCAGGCTGAAGATGCAGCAGTTTATTACTGTAAGGGTCGACACAACATTAACAGTCAGTATCTGTTCACACAGTGAAAAAGCGTCGTACAAAAACCTCCCTCAGTCAGACTGAACAGAAACTGAAGTGACTGCTGCAGCTGGAAGCTACTGCAGAGACTGATACAGTTCACCGAGGACACACACACACACACACACACACACACACACACACACATGCACTACCCATATTCCCTATAAATCCACCAACATCTCAGACTATTTAGAGTCACACATCACAAAATCAACTTTTATGCAGATGACATTCTACTATGCATCACAACATCATCATCCTCCAGCCTCTCAGTCCCAAACCTGAGCTGTGATCAAAGCAATCTCTTCTCTTCTACATGAACAGCTCAGTGTAAACTGTTATTTTTACATTTCCCTGTATGATAATGTTTAACCAAATACTGTATGAGAAATGAAAGACAGAAATTCCAAGAAACACACAAATATACACCTATATTCATGATCATCCTGGGATTAAACATCATGTTGCCATCTCCTGATTAGATCATCTGCTACATGAGGCCATAAGTATTTGGACAGTGACACAATTTGTACAATTTTGCCTCTGTACACCAATACAATGGATTTGAAAGAATCCATCAAGATGTGATCAAAAGTGCAGACATTTAGCTTTAATTCAAGGAATTTAACAAAAAATAACACAGTAACTGTTTAGGAGTTACAGTCATTTTTATACACAGTCCCTCCATTTTCAGAGGCTGAACAGTAATTGGACAGTTGTCTGACAGTCAGTCTCATGTCCAGGTGTGGCCTGTTCCCTCATTATTTCATGACACATTCAGCAGATAAAAAGTCTGGAGTTGATTCCAAGTGTTGAATTTGTGTTTGGTAGCTGTTGATGGGAAGTTTGAATATGCAGTCCAAAGAGGTGTTGATCAAAGTGTTTAGGAGGCAGTCAGAGTGGCAGAGGTGTGTCAGGAGGATATGAGCCACACCTGAATCCACTTCTCCTGATTGCTGTATAAGAGGACTGGAGATGTCAGTTCTCTCTGTCCTCACAGCAAGAGGGGGTTTGTTTGGTTGTGTTTTATTGTTCTGTCGGTTTGATTTTTCACATTATCAGCTGCACACATTACACTTTCTCACATTCATGCACTCATCACACCACTGAGAGGTTTACTTTCGAATCTCATGCTACCAGTTTCTTGATTTCCAGAACCATAAAATGAATGTATTTGCAGATGAAAATCAATAAAAAATAAGATTAGCATTATTTTCCCATCTTGTGGCTCAAAATCTGATCAGGAACTAAAGTAGAATTTCATAGTACTACCACTTAATTTTGAAATGTACAGAATGTCCAGTGCACACACCTGTTATCTCAACCTAGTGTTGGTTCCACTCTCTTTACAATGTACTAATTGCAATTTTCACAAAGAAGAAAAAGTGCATTTAACACTACACCATTTAAAAGCTGAACTTTTTCAACCTTACATCAGTAACTTTTTCAGTATTTTCCCTCCATGTCAGTCATTGTATATTGATTGATATATTGATGATATTGATTATATAACATCGTACCAGTAACAACTAACAACTCTCTGTTGGAATCAGTCAGAGCATTTCCATAGAGAGCCACTTTGCATCAGCAGCACCATGCTCCAGTGCTCTGGGAGAGTTTATAGTCCTGAGAGTTGAAGACTGGATGACTGACAGCTGTCCTTCATGACAACAGAAGCCACAGAAATCCTCCTCATCAAAAACATGACTTTGATCTCCGTCCTCATCTGGACTCTCCTCTGCTGCTGCTTCACAGGTAAAGTCCAGAGAATCAAACTCCTCTCCTCTATCAACATCCGTCCCTCTGAAATGAAGCCCACAAAACCATGACGCTGCTTTATGTTTCTGTCTCTGTGTCCTCAGAGTCCAGAGGCCAGGTCACAGTGACTCAGCCTGGAGCAGTGAGATCTGCTCTGGGAGACTCTGTCACCATCACATGTAGGACCAGTCAGAATGTTTATGTTTATAACAACTACCACTATTTAGCCTGGTACCAACAGAGAGATGGAGAAACTCCTAAACTGCTTATTTATGCTGCTACCAGTCGAGAATCAGGGATTCCAGATCGTTTTACAGGCAGTGGATCAAACTCTGACTTCACTCTGACCATCAGTGGAGTCCAGGCTGAAGATGCAGCAGTTTACTACTGTCAGAGTTTTCACTCTATCAACAGTAAAGATGTGTTCACACAGTGAAAAAGCGTCGTACAAAAACCTCCCTCAGTCAGACTGAACAGAAACTGAAGTGACTGCTGCAGCTGGAAGCTACTGCAGAGACTGATACAGTTCACTGAGGACACACACACACACACACACACACACACACACACACACTCACATAAAATTACTGCAAGTGGAAATCAACTTATATTTTTCATTAGTGCTTCCCACCATCCATTCATATCTCATTATAATCCCATGTCCTTATCTGATTTTCCTAAAAAATATCCAGAGTCACCAACCCTGGAAAATGAATAATGAAATACCTTCTCATGACCTCTGATCTCAGCCTCACACTGAATCACTGCTATATGTACTGTTAAAAGAGAATGTGAAGCAGAGTAGGGATTTCTGGAACAACTTCACCTACATCCAACATGCATGGAGTAGGGAGGAATGAGGAGAAAACTCCACCAACACTTGAATTATAAAAAACGTCTTGATTCTTGATGACTCCACCGAGTGGTGGAAGAGAACGAGAGGTTAATAAAATTTATTTGAGGTAAACTAAACTCCCTCCTGTTGACTGCAGCTGTTGGTCTGCCTCAGACTGTATGAAACTGGTCTTCAGTTTGTCCCTTCTGACCTCAGTAACCATGACAACTGACAGGCATCACTGCTGAACTGTGACAACTGACAGGTTTCATTACTAAATATAAAAGGTTAAAACTAGCCCTCTGTTATAGTGTATATTTGTATATTTGCAAACACAATAGTCTTAGTTCATAGTTCACATATGATGTAGATTGTGAAGCATTTATCACTTTAGGTATTTTATTTGTTGTTCCAAATCTGGTCTGTTTCAGATTTCATTACACAAACATTCAAATCAATCATCAATCACCTGTTAACTTGTAAACTGTTTTTTCAAAGTCATAAAATTCTCATGTCAATTGGCTACGAAATCCTTAGTCTTGAAGAAAGATCAAGAAACGTTAAATGCTGAACCAAATATTGCCGGCAGTTCTAGAGCCAAAACATTAAAGCTCAAATTAGAAATAACATTTCTCTAATAATGAACAATTTTTAGATAATTTCAGAGCATTTCCATAGAGAGCCACTTTGCATCAGCAGCACCATGCTCCAGTGCTCTGGGAGAGTTTATAGTCCTGAGAGTTGAAGACTGGATGACTGACAGCTGTCCTTCATGACAACAGAAGCCACAGAAATCCTCCTCATCAAAAACATGACTTTGATCTCCGTCCTCATCTGGACTCTCCTCTGCTGCTGCTTCACAGGTAAAGTCCAGAGAATCAAACTCCTCTCCTCTATCAACATCCGTCCCTCTGAAATGAAGCCCACAAAACCATGACGCTGCTTTATGTTTCTGTCTCTGTATCCTCAGAGTCCAGAGGCCAGGTCACAGTGACTCAGCCTGGAGCAGTGAGATCTGCTCTGGGAGGCTCTGTCAGCATCAGATGTAGAACCAGTCAGGATGTTTATGTTCATAACAGCAACCACCGTTTAGCCTGGTACAAACAGAGAGATGGAGAAACTCCTAAACGGTTTATTCACAGTGCTACCTCTCGAGAGTCAGGGATTCCAGATCGTTTTACAGGCAGTGGATCAAACTCTGACTTCACTCTGACCATCAGTGGAGTCCAGGCTGAAGATGCAGCAGTTTACTACTGTCAGAGTTTTCACTATATCAACAGTAAAGATGTGTTCACACAGTGAAAAAGCATCGTACAAAAACCTCCCTCAGTCAGACTGAACAGAAACTGAAGTGACTGCTGCAGCTGGAAGCTACTGCAGAGACTGATACAGTTCACTGAGGACACACACACACACACACGCTCACAGACACAAGCAGAAATTGAAGCACACACAGGTTCATTTCTTGTATTAAACTAAAAACTAAATCTCTACAATATTTACACCATGCATCAGTAATATGAATTCACACACGGTATAGGAGCCATTAAAGATGATAAAAATATTGTTTGGCTTTGCGGCCCTAGATCTGAGTTTGATCAGTTTTATTAATTGCCCTCTACAAATGTTTGTGTTTGCTGACTAAAAGCTGACTAAAAACATCTGTAATGTCTTCTCAGGTTAAGTTTACATTGTTTCAATTGGAGCATAAATGCTACATATATTCACGCTGTCACTTATGTAAGAGACTGAAAAAGCAGAGTTCACACCTGAACCATTAATCCACCACAACACTGGAAGAGCAGATAGATTGTGAGAGCAGTCTGGGACCAGCACCTGGTTTAGGACACTACGGGAAAGCAGAGACACTGCAGGTTAGACTGACAGAGCATGTGTCACTCATTAACATCATTTATTAATATAATCATTAACTAAAACGATAACATTCTTGGTGTCTGTCACTGAGACACACTCTTCCTCTGTAGATTTAACAGATCTACTGTCATCATTTTAGACAGAAACATGATTCTTTTAATAACTTACATGGAGATGACTGATTTAATGAATGCGTTTTGGTAAATCAGTACTCTGACATTTTAATATTGTTGAATGAAGATCTCAGATCTCATTCATGTTGTTTGACTTTATGCTGATGATATCCTGTTTTTTTATTTCTAATCCTAAAAAAAGCTTCTACAACATTTTTGGTTCAGAGATTTTGGATTGGATTGGATTCTAGTAACATATTAAAACCTGTTCATAAGAATCATCACCATGAGCAGATGTTAATGATGTTTGAACAGATGTTTGAATGGATTTCCCTAAAATGGTCTCGTCGTGGAAAACAATAATAAAGATAAAACTCCAACAACAATATAAAAAAATGTATTTGGTCATAAAAGTATTAAAAAGTAAAGAGAGAAAAAGGATACAACCTTACATCAGTAACTTTTTCATTTTTTTCCTCCACATAAATCATTGTTCATACAATACGGTGCCAGTAACAACTAACAAGTCTCTGTTGGAGTCAGTCAGAGCATTTCCATAGAGAGCCACTTTGCATCAGCAGCACCATGCTCCAGTGCTCTGGGAGAGTTTATAGTCCTGAGAGTTGAAGACTGGAT
Source organism: Lates calcarifer (assembly GCF_001640805.2). Lineage (NCBI taxonomy): Eukaryota > Metazoa > Chordata > Actinopteri > Centropomidae > Lates > Lates calcarifer. Next base: position 21,272,828 of record NC_066835.1, on the reverse strand, counting down.
GACTGACAGCTGTCCTTCATGACAACAGAAGCCACAGAAATCCTCCTCATCAAAAACATGACTTTGATCTCCGTCCTCATCTGGACTCTCCTCTGCTGCTGCTTCACAGGTAAAGTCCAGAGAATCAAACTCCTCTCCTCTATCAACATCCGTCCCTCTGAAATGAAGCCCACAAAACCATGACGCTGCTTTATGTTTCTGTCTCTGTATCCTCAGAGTCCAGAGGCCAGGTCACAGTGACTCAGTCTGGAGCAGTGAGTGCTGCTCTGGGAGGCTCCGTCACCATCACATGTAGAACCAGTCAGAATGTTTATACTTGGAGCAGCAACCATGCGTTAGCCTGGTACCAACAGAGAGATGGAGAAACTCCTAAACTGCTAATCTATCGTGCTACCAGTCGAGAATCAGGGATTCCAGGTCGTTTTACAGGCAGTGGATCAAACTCTGACTTCACTCTGACCATCAGTGGAGTCCAGGCTGAAGATGCAGCAGTTTACTACTGTCAGAGTTATCACTATATCAACAGTAAAGATGTGTTCACACAGTGAAAAAGCGTCGTACAAAAACCTCCCTCAGTCAGACTGAACAGAAACTGAAGTGACTGCTGCAGCTGGAAGCTACTGCAGAGACTGATACAGTTCACTGAGGACACACACACACACACACACAGACACATAAATTACATTAATTTTATTGAAACGACCTTTAACTGTATCAGTCACACATAATAAACTAAACTTTTTTGCAGATGACATTCTACTCTACATCACAATATAATCACCCTCCTGGCTTTCAGTCCAAAACCTGACCAGTAATCAAAGCACTCACTCCACCTTTATATGAACAGTGAAGTTCATACAGTTTGAAATTTGTATTTCCCTAATTGACTTGATTAATGACTCTCTGAAAAATAAATGACAGAATCCCTTGCACAGCTTATCCAAATTTTAAGTTCATATTTTCCCATTTATTCTAAGTAATACCAAGTCATGCACATTGTCTATGGCCAATGCCTGTTAACAAGATTTTTTTTTTTAAAAATCATTGTACAAAAACCTCCCTCATTCACAGACTCATGGAACATGTGCAGAAAAATCTTTGGTCTGATATGGTGACGTCAGGACTGTGAATAGAGGAATTTGACAGAAATGGAAAGAAGTAGATTATATTTTGGATTGTGATTAAATGTTACATCATCATCTGCTACATATACAATTGGGTGCATAAGTATTTGGACACAGACACAATTACAATAATTTATAATTGCCTCGGTACACCACCATAATGGATCTGACATGAAACCATTAAGATTGTTCATTTTAATACACAAATCCCTCCATTTTCAGAGGCTGAACAGTAATTGGACAGTTGTCTGACAGTCAGTCTCATGTCCAGGTGTGGCCTGTTCCCTCATTATTTCATGACACATTCAGCAGATAAAAAGTCTGGAGTTGATTCCAAGTGTTGAATTTGTGTTTGGTAGCTGCTGATGGGAAGTTTGAATATGCAGTCCAAAGAGGTGTTGATCAAAGTGTTTAGGAGGCAGTCAGAGTGGCAGAGGTGTGTCAGGAGGATATGAGCCACACCTGAATCCACTTCTCCTGATTGCTGTATAAGAGGACTGGAGATGTCAGTTCTCTCTGTCCTCACAGCAAGAGGGGGTTTGTTTGGTTGTGTTTTGAGGTTGTATTAGTACACATTCAGTATACATCACACTTTCTCACATTCGTCCACTCATTACATCACTGATAATATTGATCTACATAACCCACAGTAAATTTGTGTATGGTTCATGATTATTCATGTTGTCTTCCGTGTTTCACTTGGACCTTGAGCTGGTTTTGTCCTGAACCAGGGAGGGGTGGAGAGGTTTGCTTTTGAATCTCATGTTACCAGTTTCTTGATTTCCAGAAGCATAAAATGAATGTATTTGCAGATGAAAATCAATAAAAAATAACATTAGCATTATTTTCCCATCTTGTGGCTCAAAATCTGATCAGGAACTAAAGTAGAATTTCATAGTACTACCACTTAATTTTGAAATGTACAGAATACAAATGTCCAGTGCACACAACTGTTATCTCAACCTAGTGTTGGTTCCACTCTCTTTACAATGTACTAATTGCAATTTTCACAAAGAAGAAAAAGTGCATTTAACACTACACCATTTAAAAGCTGAACTTTTTCAACCTTACATCAGTAACTTTTTCAGTATTTTCCCTCCATGTCAATCTTTGTATATTGATTGATATATTGATGATATTGATTATATAACATTGTACCCATAACAACTAACAAGTCTCTGTTGGAATCAGTCAGAGCATTTCCATAGAGAGCCACTTTGCATCAGCAGCACCATGCTCCAGTGCTCTGGGAGAGTTTATAGTCCTGAGAGTTGAAGACTGGATGACTGACAGCTGTCCTTCATGACAACAGAAGCCACAGAAATCCTCCTCATCAAAAACATGACTTTGATCTCCGTCCTCATCTGGACTCTCCTCTGCTGCTGCTTCACAGGTAAAGTCCAGAGAATCAAACTCCTCTCCTCTATCAACATCCGTCCCTCTGAAATGAAGCCCACAAAACCATGACGCTGCTTTATGTTTCTGTCTCTGTATCCTCAGAGTCCAGAGGCCAGGTCACAGTGACTCAGCCTGGAGCAGTGAGTGCTGCTCTGGGAGGCTCCGTCACCATCAGATGTAGGACCAGCCAGAATGTTTATAGTTCAAACTATTTACATTGGTACCAACAGAAAGATGGAGAAACTCCTAAACTGATTATTAACTATGCTACCAATCGACAATCAGGGATTCCAGGTCGTTTTACAGGCAGTGGATCAAACTCTGACTTCACTCTGACCATCAGTGGAGTCCAGGCTGAAGATGCAGCAGTTTACTACTGTCAGAGTTTTCACTACATCAACAGTCAGTATCTGTTCACACAGTGAAAAAGCGTCGTACAAAAACCTCCCTCAGTCAGACTGAACAGAAACTGAAGTGACTGCTGCAGCTGGAAGCTACTGCAGAGACTGATACAGTTCACTGAGGACACACACACACACACACATAAAATTACTGCAAGTGGAAATCAACTGATATTTTTCATTAGTGCTTCCCACCATCCATTCATATCTCATTATAATCCCATGTCCTTATCTGATTTCCAAAAAAATATCCAGAGTCACCAACCCTGGAAAATGAATAATGAAATACCTTCTCATGACCTCTGATCTCAGCCTCACACTGAATCACTGCTATATGTACTGTTAAAAGAGAATGTGAAGCAGAGTAGGGATTTCTGGAACAACTTCACCTACATCCAACATGCATGGAGTAGGGAGGAATGAGGAGAAAACTCCACCAACACTTGAATTATAAAAAACATCTTGATTCTTGATGACTCCACCGAGTGGTGGAAGAGAACGAGAGGTTAATAAAATTTATTTGAGGTAAACTAAACTCCCTCCTGTTGACTGCAGCTGTTGGTCTGCCTCAGACTGTATGAAACTGGTCTTCAGTTTTTCCACATGTCCACTCACTACCAGACTTTTATATATTCTCCACTTGTAAATATATCAGTATGAAGGGTGACACTCAGCATTGAGGGGGAAACAGTCTGATCTGTTGAGGACAGCTACAGTTGACTGACTGTGTGTGTTTGCATATGTGTCCTGCCTCTCTGCTCCCAGCTGTTAAGAGGCCAGTGTTGATCAGTGGCTGCCCAGGCCTTTCAGAGCCACTGACACACCAGCAGCACAATGATGATGTCTCTGACTCTACTGCTGGCCACCCTGGGGCTCCTTGTTCAGGGTGAGACTCTCTTCTGAAAACTTTGCTTCAGGATGTAACCAGGTTCACCACAATGATGTTCTGCTGTGATGGAGAAACACTGAAACAAGCAGCATCGACCTTCTTCCATCTCTTCTCCATGTTAAAGAAATGATCCTCTTCTGTTTGGATGTCGATCGTCTTTCTCCAAGCTGGATTTGTCTCAATAACCCTTCTCCTCTGTTTCATGTTTTCAGGTTCATCAGGAGACATCATCCTGACTCAGTCTCCTGGAGCTCAGTCTGTTGTTCCAGGACAGACTGTCTCTATCAGATGTAAAGCCAGTAGATCTATAGGTGATGACATGAACTGGTACCTTCAGAAACCTGGAGAAGCTCCTAAACTCCTGATTGCTGATACCACATACCGTCAGTCTGGAGTTTCAGATCGTTTCAGTGCGAGTTATTCTGGAACTGACTTCACTCTGACCATCAGTAGAGTCCAGACTGAAGATGCAGGAGGTTATTACTGTCAGCAGCGTAACAGCTACCCACTCACACAGTGATACAACGTCGTACAAAAACCATCAACTGGAGAGGAACTGATCTGACTCAACAGCTGCACAGACAAACAGTGAGCGCTGCTCTGGGAGGCTCTGTCACCATCACATGTAGTACCAGTCAGAATGTTTATCTTCATTACAACAGCCACTGTTTAGCCTGGTACCAACAGAGAGATGGAGAAACTCCTAAACTGCTTATTTATGCTGCTACCAGTCGAAAATCAGGGATTCCAGATCGTTTTACAGGCAGTGGATCAAACTCTGACTTCACTCTGACCATCAGTGGAGTCCAGGCTGAAGATGCAGCAGTTTACTACTGTCAGAGTTATCATGAAATCAACAGTCAGTGGGTGTTCACACAGTGAAAAAGCATTGTACAAAAACCTCCCTCAGTCAGACTGAACAGAAACTGAAGTGACTGCTGCAGCTGGAAGCTACTGCAGAGACTGATACAGTTCACTGAGGACACACACACACTCTCTCTCTCACACACACACACATACTACCATCATTCCCTATAAATCCACCAACATCTCAGACTATTCAGAGTCACACATCATAAAATCAACATTTACACAGATGACATTCTACTATACATCATAATATGATCATCCTCTAGGCTTTCATACCCAACCATGACCAGTAATCAAAGAACAAGCACTCACTCTAAACTCCTGATTTATTATGCTACCTCCCGTCAGTCTGGAGTTTCAGATCATTTCAGTGCGAGTTATTCTAGAACTGACTTCACTCTGACCATCAGTAGAGTCCAGACTGAAGATGCAGGAGTTTATTACTGTCAGCAGGATTACAGCACCCCGTTCACACAGTGATACAACATCGTACAAAAACCTCCCTCAGCTGCAGAGGAACTGATCTGACTCAACAGCTGCACAGTAATAGACACACTTTAGAAGTTTGACTGACAATCAAGTTAATATAACAGAAAAATATCAGGAAATATTATTTATCATCTATTAAGTTACAATATAATGATAATTTTGTTGACAGGATATTAAACAATGTATTTAGACTATGAGCAACATACATCACTTATATATGAATTTAAATGAAGTAAAATCTTTGCAGGTAACAACACAGTAACACTAATATGAATATGAAATATAAATTCCATGTTTTAATCAAAGTTTATTTTTCAAGTTATTTTCAACTGAATTTCATCTGATTTATATTCAATTCAGTTACACATGAGTTTTCAATAAACCTTCACGTTATAAAACACACACGTTGTGTTAAATGTTGACACCACACTGCTGATACTGAGGCTCTGATGATATAAACTGCTGATAAAATCCTATGTAGTGTCTGACGTTCCATATATGGTTTTTACTCTCTTGCAATGCCTGAAGCTCCATGTATGTCTTTCTATTCTTGGGTTCATGTTTAGGTTAGTAGCCATGAACATATACATATAAGGAACAGGGAGACGGCCTTTCCTCCCTTCTCTCTTTCTCTTGGAAAAGTGAGGTCATTGAGTGAGAGCCCGATGTCTCGCTGTAAATCATAAAGACGACTAACATATATATATACTGATGTTTAGAGCTGTTGGGAGAGAGATCCATAGTGGCTCGGATCCTCTCACAGGCTACTGCAGTGCTTGTTTTGATGCTGGACTTCTTTGCAATAAACTTCTATATGCAAGTAAGACAGTGTCAGCGGAGATCTTCTCTTCATCATCTTCACATCATCACCATCAAATATACCACACCTACTTGATAATTCTAAAGCAGCACATTCTTCTCAGACTTTCTACATTTACTCAGATTCATTCCACTTTCTGGACTCTTCTAAAACCATTTCAACACCAGAGTTTCTACCAATGAGTCACTTCACTGATCAGACACAGACTGTAGAACTGATTTTATTTGAAATGTTTTATCAGTAAACTTTCTTCTCAGAACTTTTTTTTTCTATCATGGCTGCAAGGAAGTTAATATCATAATGATCTTTTTAGCATCACGCTCACAAAGCATCAGGTATTATAGCTGCTACTGCATTACATGAACTTATGTTTCTCTCTTATTATTTCAAAGGTATTTTAAAATCAGTTTCTGATCTAATGGAACAATTAAGACAGAAAGATTATATGTCTTTTATAATAACATTCAGAAAAACAGCTGATGTGATGATAGATCTTTATTGTACTGTCACAAAGAAAAAATACAAGATGCATCAAAACCTTATAAATGAAACATGAAATGAGAGAATGAGTGAGAAAAAGAGACAGACAGACTCAGAGAGAGTGGAGACTGAGAGCAGTAGTAGATTAAAACCAGTAGCAGAGTCCCAGTGAGTCAGGTCAGGACTAACACTGGTCTCTCCTCAGTATCTCTGAGACCAGAGTCTGGGAGCCCTGGGTGGCCTCACAGGTCACAGAGACCACCTTCTGCCACTGGTCTACAGGGAGCTTCAGGGTGCTGCTCCAGCTGTAGAGGCCGTCCTTCCCCACCACCCCGGGGCTCTTGGTCTCCTCCCAGTTGCTGCCGCTGCTTCTGCCGTCCACCTTCCAGGCCAGACTCCAGTCTGAGGGGAAGCCCTTGTTGGCCAGGCACATGAGCATGGCCTTCCCCTGGTCCAGCTCCTCAGTGGAGGGGCGCAGCACCGTCAGGGTGGGACGAGTATCACCTAGGAGACACCAATCAGCTTAGAGGACAGGGACCACACAGCTGTCAATCAAACACCAGACACTTGGACACCTTTACTGTGTGAGAGTTGATTTTCTCCTTTAAGGAGTTTGTGTCAGATGTTTTTCTGCTCCACCAGTCACTCACTCACACATTGTTTCACTTCCCTTTAAGAAGCCTCTCATGCATGTCAGCACAGAGAGAATCATTGTACAGTTTGACCTGAAATATATCAAACTACACTGGAAATAACAACAGGTTTTACAAAGTTTTAAACTTTCTCATCAAAATCAACAAAAATCTTAATTATACATTACTTTGGTTTTCTGGGGAAACATCTACAGATACAAGTAATGATCTGAAAACCATCAAATGTTCTTCATGTGGAGTTAAACCACGCTTTAAAAAACCTTTCAATGATTTCAAACTACATCAGAAACAATGTAAAATCCAACAAAGCGATACAGATTTTCTAACATTTTCAAATATCAGTCTTCATCTTCACATTGTTTTACTTCACTTGGATGAATCTTAATCTTTAAACAAGTTATCATTTAGGTTTGAAAATAAAAACGATTCTAAGAAAACATATTTCAAATCAATTTTTAAGTTTGAACTTTTCTACAGTTCAACTTAAATTTCTTCATGACAAGAAAGAAAAGTTTAGTAAATCTGCTCTGAGTTCAGCTCCATGATGAAGTAGAAGAAATAAAAACAAAATTACTAAAAGTGTAATAAATAAAATAATTTTATCTGCTGCAAACATTTAAAAACTCAAATCAAAACATTACCATACATTATTTACTTTTTTAGTATTTATGCAGAAACTTACTTCCAACATCCAGTTTGGTTCCTCCACCAAAAGTCCACCACAGTGATACAAACTCATTGAGCCGTCGTACAAAAACCTCTGACTGTAGAGAGACACGGCTCTCTGACTTTGAAACAAACAAACTCACATTCAGTACACTTAGTACCAACATTTTATTTTGGTATTTTTTCATACATATCTCAATTTGAACGAAAAATGAACCTTTACATTAAAACACCTTCCATTAAAATAATAATTTATTCAAACCTTTATTTAAGCCAAAAAATCACTGAGATTTCCCTCAATTTGTAATGATGTTAAGATGCAAAGAAATAAACAGAGTGAAAAAGTAGGACAATAGTCCTAGTAGTAGTATTAGTGAAAACAGTTGCGCACTGAGGTTAAGTGGTTTGAGATCATCATCTTGAATTGTCCAGGGGTAGTGAGAGTGTTGATCTTGAGAGTGTTGTAGATAATTCCATGTGTTTGGTTCACAAAAACTAGAAGCCGATTTTTGGGAGCATAAGACAATTAGTAGATCAGTTTGGTAGAGTCCTGTGGTCCAGTCTAACACAGATGTTGTACAGGGTGGTGAATGTCCAATAAAGACTTTATGGAGGAAAAGATACAAGTGTTTATCACACCTCTACACGACAGAGGACCAAACAACTTTGTTATACAGAATGTAATGGTGAGAATCAAAGAGATCTCTGGCAATGAATCTGATAAACTGAGTCTAGGAGGTTTGAGATTAGAAACAGCATAAAGTCTGTAGTACATAAAATTAAGAATGAAGACATCCTGATCAATATTCTGATTGATCCATTGATAAACATCATCATCAGAGTGATCCAGCTCTCTGTTGGAGTCAGTCAGAGCATTTCCATAGAGAGCCACTTTGCATCAGCAGCACCATGCTCCAGTGCTCTGGGAGAGTTTATAGTCCTGAGAGTTGAAGACTGGATGACTGACAGCTGTCCTTCATGACAACAGAAGCCACAGAAATCCTCCTCATCAAAAACATGACTTTGATCTCCGTCCTCATCTGGACTCTCCTCTGCTGCTGCTTCACAGGTAAAGTCCAGAGAATCAAACTCCTCTCCTCTATCAACATCCGTCCCTCTGAAATGAAGCCCACAAAACCATGACGCTGCTTTATGTTTCTGTCTCTGTATCCTCAGAGTCCAGAGGCCAGGTCACAGTGACTCAGTCTGGAGCAGTGAGATCTGCTCTGGGAGGCTCCGTCACCATCACATGTAGAACCAGTCAGAATGTTCATGTTTATAACAACAACCACTATTTATCCTGGTACCAACAGAGAGATGGAGAAACTCCTAAACTGCTTATTTATGCTGCTACCTATCGAGCATCAGGGATTCCAGATCGTTTTACAGGCAGTGGATCAAACTCTGACTTCACTCTGACCATCAGTGGAGTCCAGGCTGAAGATGCAGCAGTTTACTACTGTCAGAGTTTTCACTCTATCAACAGTCAAGCTGTGTTCACACAGTGAAAAAGCGTCGTACAAAAACCTCCCTCAGTCAGACTGAACAGAAACTGAAGTGACTGCTGCAGCTGGAAGCTACTGCAGAGACTGATACAGTTCACTGAGGACACACACACACACACAGAAACATACACAAACACACGCACATGTGGACACAATGTACACACAAAATGACATGAAGTGGATTCAACATTTCACTATTGTTGCTGTGACGATCAATTAAAGTGTGTCAAAACATGTTTTATAACATAAACTGATCTCGGTGGAAATCATATTATTTTCTCCACCACAGATTCTCACCATCCATTCATATCTAGATATAATCCCATGTTTTTATCTGATTTGCCAAAAATTCAAGAGGAGCCAACCAGGAACAGTTATTGAGAATAGGCTTAATCATGACCTTTGACCTCAGCTTAACACTGGATCATAGCTGTCTCATCTACAACATGATGCATATGTTGGAATCAGTCAGAGCATTTCCATAGAGAGCCACTTTGCATCAGCAGCACCATGCTCCAGTGCTCTGGGAGAGTTTATAGTCCTGAGAGTTAGAGAATGGATGACTGACAGTTGTCCTTCATGACAACAGAAGCCACAGAAATCCTCCTCATCAAAAACATGACTTTGATCTCCGTCCTCATCTGGACTCTCCTCTGCTGCTGCTTCACAGGTAAAGTCCAGAGAATCAAACTCCTCTCCTCTATCAACATCCGTCCCTCTGAAATGAAGCCCACAAAACCATGACGCTGCTTTATGTTTCTGTCTCTGTATCCTCAGAGTCCAGAGGCCAGGTCACAGTGACTCAGCCTGGAGCAGTGAGATCTGCTCTGGGAGGCTCCGTCACCATCACATGTAGGACCAGTCAGAATGTTTATGGTTCAAACTGTTTAGCCTGGTACCAACAGAGAGATGGAGAAACTCCTAAACTGCTTATTTATGCTGCTAGCAGTCGAGTATCAGGGATTCCAGGTCGTTTTACAGGCAGTGGATCAAACTCTGACTTCACTCTGACCATCAGTGGAGTCCAGGCTGAAGATGCAGCAGTTTATTACTGTCAGGGTGCACATTATATCAGCAGTCAGTGGTCGTTGACACAGTGAAAAAGTGTCGTACAAAAACCTCCCTCAGTCAGACTGAACAGAAACTGAAGTGACTGCTGCAGCTGGAAGCTACTGCAGAGACTGATACAGTTCACTGAGGACACACACACACACGCACACACACACACACACACATAAATTATATTAATTTTATTGAAACGACCTTTAACTGTATCAGTCACACATAATAAACTAAACTTTTTTGCAGATGACATTCTACTCTACATCACAATATAATCACCCTCCTGGCTTTCAGTCCAAAACCTGACCAGTAATCAAAGCACTCACTCCACCTTTATATGAACAGTGAAGTTCATACAGTTTGAAATTTGTATTTCCCTAATTGACTTGATTAATGACTCTCTGAAAAATAAATGACAGAATCCCTTGCACAGCTTATCCAAATTTTAAGTTCATATTTTCCCATTTATTCTAAGTAATACCAAGCCATGCACATTGTCTATGGCCAATGCCTGTTAACAAGATTTTTTTTTTTTTTTAAAATCATTGTACAAAAACCTCCCTCATTCACAGACTCATGGAACATGTGCAGAAAAATCTTTGGTCTGATATGGTGACGTCAGGACTGTGAATAGAGGAATTTGACAGAAATGGAAAGAAGTAGATTATATTTTGGATTGTGATTAAATGTTACATCATCATCTGCTACATATACAATTGGGTGCATAAGTATTTGGACACAGACACAATTATAATAATTTTGCCTCCACACACCACCATAATGGATCTGACATGAAACCATTAAGATAGCTCATTTTAATACACAGTCCCTCCATTTTCAGAGGCTGAACAGTAATTGGACAGTTGTCTGACAGTCAGTCTCATGTCCAGGTGTGGCCTGTTCCCTCATTATTTCATGACACATTCAGCAGATAAAAAGTCTGGAGTTGATTCCAAGTGTTGAATTTGTGTTTGGTAGCTGTTGATGGGAAGTTTGAATGTGCAGTCCAAAGAGGTGTTGATCAAAGTGTTTAGGAGGCAGTCAGAGTGGCAGAGGTGTGTCAGGAGGATATGAGCCACACCTGAATCCACTTCTCCTGATTGCTGTATAAGAGGACTGGAGATGTCAGTTCTCTCTGTCCTCACAGCAAGAGGGGGTTTGTTTGGTTGTGTTTTGAGGTTGTATTAGTACATATTCAGTATACATCACACTTTCTCACATTCGTCCACTCATTACATCACTGATAATACTGATCTACATAACCCACAGTAAATTTGTGTATGGTTCATGATTATTCATGTTGTCTTCCGTGTTTCACTTGGACCTTGAGCTGGTTTTGTCCTGAACCAGGGAGGGGTGGAGAGGTTTGCTTTTGAATCTCATGTTACCATTTTCTTGATTTCCAGAAGAATAAAATGAATGTATTTGAGGATGAAAATCAATAAAACAAAATTACTTTACCATTATTTTCATGTCTTTAAGTTCATAATCTGATCAGGAACTTAATCAGATTTTCTGACTATTTCCACTAACTTTTGAAATGTATAGAATACAAATGTCCATTGCACACATCTGTTATCTCAGCCTAGTGCTTGTTCTACCCTCTTTTCAATGTACTGATTCCATTTTCATGCAGAACTAAAAGTGCATTTAACTCTGCACCTTTAAAAGCTGAACATCTTGAACCTTACATCAGTAACTTTTTCATTATTCCCTTCACATAAATGATTGTTCATACAACACTGTCAGTAACAACTAACAACTCTCTGTTGGAGTCAGTCAGAGCATTTCCATAGAGAGCCACTTTGCATCAGCAGCACCATGCTCCAGTGCTCTGGGAGAGTTTATAGTCCTGAGAGTTGAAGACTGGATGACTGACAGCTGTCCTTCATGACAACAGAAGCCACAGAAATCCTCCTCATCAAAAACATGACTTTGATCTCCGTCCTCATCTGGACTCTCCTCTGCTGCTGCTTCACAGGTAAAGTCCAGAGAATCAAACTCCTCTCCTCTATCAACATCCGTCCCTCTGAAATGAAGCCCACAAAACCATGACGCTGCTTTATGTTTCTGTCTCTGTATCCTCAGAGTCCAGAGGCCAGGTCACAGTGACTCAGTCTGGAGCAGTGAGATCTGCTGTGGGAGGCTCCATCACCATCAGATGTAGAACCAGTCAGAATGTTTATGGTTCAGACCGTTTATCCTGGTACCAACAGAGAGATGGAGAAACTCCTAAACTGCTTATTTACTATGCTTCCACTCGAGAATCAGGGATTCCAGATCGTTTTACAGGCAGTGGATCAGACTCTGACTTCACTCTGACCATCAGTGGAGTCCAGGCTGAAGATGCAGCAGTTTACTACTGTCAGAGTTATCACAGTGGTGGTGTGTTCACACAGTGAAAAAGCGTCGTACAAAAACCTCCCTCAGTCAGACTGAACAGAAACTGAAGTGACTGCTGCAGCTGGAAGCTACTGCAGAGACTGATACAGTTCACTGAGGACACACACACACACACACACACACACGCACACACTCTACCCTTATTCCTCTTTTATCGAAACAAATACAAAGGTCACCTTCAACTGTATTAAATTATGTTTAAAGGTTTAGTAGAACTTTATATCTTGTTTCTTTCATCTATAAATCCACCAACATCTTAGACTATTCAGAGTCACACATCACAAAATCAACTTTTACACAGATGACATTCTATTATACATCACAATATCATCTTCCATGCTTTCAAAGCATTCACATCTCTTTTATATTAACAGTACAGTTTAAACTTTAAAATATGTATTTCTTTTTATGATAATATTTATCTAAATACTGTATGAGAAATACAACACATCATTTATACAGTTCATCAAAACTTTTAGAATTTACTCACTTATGCACATGCGCATTATCACTGGTCAACACCTGTTAACAAAGTAAAAAATCAAAAACCCACTAACATATACACCTATATTTATGGTTAGCTTGTGCTGAAATGTCACCTCATCATCTCCTGATTAGATCACCTGCTACATTTACAGTCAGGTCCATAAGTATTTGAACAGTAACAAAGTTTTCATAATATTGCCTCCACACACCACCAGAATGGATTTGAAATGAATCCATCAAGATGTGATTAAAGTGTAGACTTTCAGCTTTAATTCAAGGAATTTAACAAAAATATCACATTAACTATTTGGGAATTACAGACATTTTTATACACAGTCCCTCCATTTTCAGAGGCTGAACAGTAATTGGACAGTTGACTGACAGTCAGTCTCATGTCCAGGTGTGGCCTGTTCCCTCATTATTTCATGACACATTCAGCAGATAAAAAGTCTGGAGTTGATTCCAAGTGTTGAATTTGTGTTTGGTAGCTGTTGATGGGAAGTTTGAATATGCAGTCCAAAGAGGTGTTGATCAAAGTGTTTAGGAGGCAGTCAGAGTGGCAGAGGTGTGTCAGGAGGATATGAGCCACACCTGAATCCACTTCTCCTGATTGCTGTATAAGAGGACTGGAGATGTCAGTTCTCTCTGTCCTCACAGCAAGAGGGGGTTTGTTTGGTTGTGTTTTGAGGTTCTGTTGGTTTGATTTTTCACATTATCAGCTGCACACATTACACTTTCTCACATTCATGCACTCATCACACCACTGATAAAATGAATCTACAAAACTTTATGTATAGTTTAAATAAATATGTCTTCATTTAATCCTTTATTGTCTGTGTGGTCTACCTTGTTTCATTTGAACCTTGAGCTGGCTTTGTCCTGAACCAAGGAGGGGTGGAGAGGTTTGCTTTTGAATCTCATGCTACCAGTTTCTTGATTTCCAGAACCATAAAATGAATGTATTTGCAGATGGAAATCGATAAAAAATTACATTGGCATTATTTTCCCATCTTTTGGCTCAACAACTTCACCTACCTCCAAGGTGCATGGAGAGGGGAGAAGTGTGAGGAGACAACTCCACAAATACTTTTATTACAAAGAAGGTTTTTACTGTCATACGTATGTGACGACTAGACCCACTGGAGGAAGAGACACAGAGGTTAATAAAATGTATTTGAGGTAAACTCAACCCCTCCTGTGGACTACAGCAGAGGAAGGTGCAACTGCTGTTGATCTCCTTCAGATTATATGAAACTGGTCTTCAGTTTTTCACTTCTGGGCTCAGTACCCATGGCAACAGACAGACATCACTTCTTAACCCTGAAAACTGACATGTTTCATTACTAAATGTAAAAGGTTAAAACTAGCCCTCTGTTATTCCAGTGTATAGTTGTGTGTTTGCAAACTGAATATTCTGAGTTTATAGTACACAGAGGATGTAAATTGTGAAGCCTCTATTATTTTAAATATTTTATTTGCAGTTTCAAAGAAAAGTCTTACAAATGATAATCTGTGTTCTTCATGTCTGCAGGAGTCATCATGAAACAGTCAGATTTTATTACACAAACATTCAAATCAATCAGCTGTTAACATTTAAGCAGTTTTTTCAATCTCATAAACTTTTCAAAATGTCAACTGGGTATGAAAACCTTAGTCTGGGAGAATGATCAAGAAACATTAAATATGGAACCAAATATTACAGGCTGTTCTAGAAACAAAACATTAATGCTGAAATTAGAAATGAAATTAAACCATTTTAGAACATTTCAAAGTATTTCCATAGAGAGCCACTTTGCATCAGCAGCACCATGCTCCAGTGCTCTGGGAGAGTTTATAGTCCTGAGAGTTGAAGACTGGATGACTGACAGCTGTCCTTCATGACAACAGAAGCCACAGAAATCCTCCTCATCAAAAACATGACTTTGATCTCCGTCCTCATCTGGACTCTCCTCTGCTGCTGCTTCACAGGTAAAGTCCAGAGAATCAAACTCCTCTCCTCTATCAACATCCGTCCCTCTGAAATGAAGCCCACAAAACCATGACGCTGCTTTATGTTTCTGTCTCTGTATCCTCAGAGTCCAGAGGCCAGGTCACAGTGACTCAGCCTGGAGCAGTGAGATCTGCTCTGGGAGGCTCCATCTCCATCACATGTAGAACCAGTCAGAATGTTTATTATAACAGCCCAAACCACTATTTAGCCTGGTACCAACAGAAAGATGGAGAAACTCCTAAACTGCTTATTTACTATGCTACCACTCGAGCATCAGGGATTCCAGATCGTTTTACAGGCAGTGGATCAAACTCTGACTTCACTCTGACCATCAGTGGAGTCCAGGCTGAAGATGCAGCAGTTTATTACTGTCAGAGTCTTCACTATATCAACAGTCAGTGGGTGTTCACACAGTGAAAAAGCGTCGTACAAAAACCTCCCTCAGTCAGACTGAACAGAAACTGAAGTGACTGCTGCAGCTGGAAGCTACTGCAGAGACTGATACAGTTCACTGAGGAAACACACATACCTTATTAGAAATACTTATATAACAATAACTGCTGTATCACAATAAAACTAAATATATTGTTCATTTGAAATGGATGTGTTATTTCTCCACTACTGTTTCCACTTTTTCTGAAATAACCAGTTACTCACATTGAAAGAATCACAAAAACTCAAGCACCCTTTTATTGTCAAATCACTCGAAAATGTGCCCATATGCTGATGACATCTTATTATACATCACAACATGTTCACCTTGAATTGCCTCAGTCCATCAACATCCGGCATAGGATTATTTTATTGTCATGACAGATGTACTCATTTAATGTAATTTATTTTTTCATTGATTTGTTTAACAGGGGCTGTATACACAAACAAACATTATAGTCAAAGAACCAAAGTTGACCAGAACATTTTTTTAACTGTAGTCCCTGGACAGATGTTAGAAGGTCGTCATAAAACAGGAAAGATTAAAATGATGTCCAAAGTTATTTCAAATAAGAATATTTAAATCATGCAGAGAAATAATTAAAATGGAGAAGAATATAATTTTTTGTATAAAGGAAACCATCAAATTGCACTGTTAAGGGTATCAATTTAAGTGGAGCACAGAAGCACACAATAAATTGCTTTTTGAGTACATATGTACACTACTGTATGTAAGATGTGGCCTGATAACACACATGCAGTCATGGTCATGTGCACTCCGAACAAAGACAAGGTCGGAAAAAATGTCATTCTTTGTGGAATGTTTAATAGTTCACTGACCTGTCAATGTGGCTATCTATACCTGTATGTACAGAATACAAATGTCCAGTGCACACACCTGTCATCTCAGCCTAATGTTGGTTCCACTAAAATGTACTGATTACATTTTCACAAAGAATTAAAAGTGAACTTAAATCTGACCTGAACGTTTTTAACCTTACACCATTAACTTTAATTTTTTTTTACCCTTCACATAAATCATTGTTCATACAACACTGTGCCAGTAACAACTAACAACTCTCTGTTGGAGTCAGTCAGAGCATTTCCATAGAGAGCCACTTTGCATCAGCAGCACCATGCTCCAGTGCTCTGGGAGAGTTTATAGTCCTGAGAGTTGAAGACTGGATGACTGACAGCTGTCCTTCATGACAACAGAAGCCACAGAAATCCTCCTCATCAAAAACATGACTTTGATCTCCGTCCTCATCTGGACTCTCCTCTGCTGCTGCTTCACAGGTAAAGTCCAGAGAATCAAACTCCTCTCCTCTATCAACATCCGTCCCTCTGAAATGAAGCCCACAAAACCATGACGCTGCTTTATGTTTCTGTCTTTGTATCCTCAGAGTCCAGAGGCCAGGTCACAGTGACTCAGCCTGGAGCAGTGAGATCTGCTCTGGGAGGCTCCGTCACCATCACATGTAGAACCAGTCAGAATGTTCATGTTTGGAACAACTACCACCTTTTAGCCTGGTACCAACAGAGAGATGGAGAAACTCCCAAATTGCTTATTTACTATGCTACAACTCGAGCATCAGGGATTCCAGGTCGTTTTACAGGCAGTGGATCAAACTCTGACTTCACTCTGACCATCAGTGGAGTCCAGGCTGAAGATGCAGCAGTTTACTACTGTCAGGGTGCACACTATATCAACAGCCAGTGGTCGTTCACACAGTGAAAAAGTGTCGTACAAAAACCTCCCTCAGTCAGACTGAACAGAAACTGAAGTGACTGCTGCAGCTGGAAGCTACTGCAGAGACTGATACAGTTCACTGAGGACACACACACACTCTCTCTCTCATACACACACACGTACTACCATCATTCCCTATAAATCCACCAACATCTCAGACTATTCAGAGTCACACATCATAAAATCAACATTTACACAGATGACATTCTACTATACATCATAATATGATCATCCTCTAGGCTCTCATACCCAACCATGACCAGTAATCAAAGAACAAGCACTCACTCTAAACTCCTGATTTATTATGCTACCTCCCGTCAGTCTGGAGTTTCAGATCATTTCAGTGCGAGTTATTCTAGGACTGACTTCACTCTGACCATCAGTAGAGTCCAGACTGAAGATACAGGAGTTTATTACTGTCAGCAGGATTACAGCACCCCGTTCACACAGTGATACAACATCGTACAAAAACCTCCCTCAGCTGCAGAGGAACTGATCTGACTCAACAGCTGCACAGAAATAGACACACTTTAGAAGTTTGACTGACAATCAAGTTAATATAACAGAAAAATATCAGGAAATATTATTTATCATCTATTAAGTTACAATATAATGATAATTTTGTTTACAGGATATTAAACAATGTATTTAAACTGTGAGCAACATACATCACTTATATATGAATTTAAATGAAGTTAAATCTTTGCAGGTAACAACATAGTAACACTAATATGAATATGAAATATAAATTCCATGTTTTAATCAAAGTTTATTTTTCAAGTTATTTTCAACTGAATTTCATCTGATTTATATTCAATTCAGTTACACATGAGTTTTCAATAAACCTTCAGGTTATAAAACACACACGTTGTGTTAAATGTTGACACCACACTGCTGATACTGAGGCTCTGATGATATAAACTGCTGATAAAATCCTATGTAGTGTCTGACGTTCCATATATGGTTTTTACTCTTTTGGAATGCCTGAAGTTCCATGTATGTCTTTCTATTCTTGGGTTCATGTTTAGGTTAGTAGCCATGAACATATACATATAAGGAACAGGGAGAGGGCCTTTCCTCCCTTCTCTCTTTCTCTTGGAAAAGTGAGGTCATTGAGTGAGAGCCCGATGTCTCGCTGTAAATCATAAAGACGACTAACATATATATATACTGATGTTTAGAGCTGTTGGGAGAGAGATCCATAGTGGCTCGGATCCTCTCACAGGCTACTGCAGTGCTTGTTTTGATGCTGGACTTCTTTGCAATAAACTTCTATATGCAAGTAAGACAGTGTCAGCGGAGATCTTCTCTTCATCATCTTCACATCATCACCATCAAATATACCACACCTACTTGATAATTCTAAAGCAGCACATTCTTCTCAGACTTTCTACATTTACTCAGATTCATTCCACTTTCTGGACTCTTCTAAAACCATTTCAACACCCGAGTTTCTACCAATGAGTCACTTCACTGATCAGACACAGACTGTAGAACTGATTTTACTTGAAATGTTTTATCAGTAAACTTTCTTCTCAGAACTTTTTTTTCTATCATGGCTGCAAGGAAGTTAATATCATTATGATCTTTTTAGCATCATGCTCACAAAGCATCAGGTATTATAGCTGCTACTGCATTACATGAACTTATGTTTCTCTCTTATTATTTCAAAGGTATTTTAAAATCAGTTTCTGATCTAATGGAACAATTAAGACAGAAAGATTATATGTCTTTTATAATAACATTCAGAAAAACAGCTGATGTGATGATAGATCTTTATTGTACTGTCACAAAGAAAAAATACAAGATGCATCAAAACCTTATAAATGAAACATGAAATTAGAGAATGAGTGAGAAAAAGAGACAGACAGATTCAGAGAGAGTGGAGACTGAGAGCAGTAGTAGATTAAAACCAGTAGCAGAGTCCCAGTGAGTCAGGTCAGGACTAACACTGGTCTCTCCTCAGTGTCTCTGAGACCAGAGTCTGGGAGCCCTGGGTGGCCTCACAGGTCACAGAGACCACCTTCTGCCACTGGTCTACAGGGAGCTTCAGGGTGCTGCTCCAGCTGTAGAGGCCGTCCTTCCCCACCACCCCGGGGCTCTTGGTCTCCTCCCAGTTGCTGCCGCTGCTTCTGCCGTCCACCTTCCAGGCCAGACTCCAGTCTGAGGGGAAGCCCTTGTTGGCCAGGCACATGAGCATGGCCTTCCCCTGGTCCAGCTCCTCAGTGGAGGGGCGCAGCACCGTCAGGGTGGGACGAGTATCACCTAGGAGACACCAATCAGCTTAGAGGACAGGGACCACACAGCTGTCAATCAAACACCAGACACTTGGACACTTTTACTGTGTGAGAGTTGATTTTCTCCTTTAAGGAGTTTGTGTCAGATGTTTTTCTGCTCCACCAGTCACTCACTCACACATTGTTTCACTTCCCTTTAAGAAGCCTCTCATGCATGTCAGCACAGAGAGAATCATCGTACAGTTTGACCTGAAATATATCAAACTACACTGGAAATAACAACAGGTTTTACAAAGTTTTAAACTTTCTCATCAAAATCAACAAAAATCTTAATTATACATTACTTTGGTTTTCTGGGGAAACATCTACAGATACAAGTAATGATCTGAAAACCATCAAATGTTCTTCATGTGGAGTTAAACCATGCTTTCAAAAACCTTTGAGTTATTTCAAACTACATCAGAAACAATGTAAAATCCAACAAAGCGATACAGATTTTCTAACCTTTTCAAATATCAGTCTTCATCTTCACATTGTTTTACTTCACTTGGATGAATCTTAATCTTTAAACAAGTTATCATTTAGGTTTGAAAATAAAAACGATTCTAAGAAAACATATTTAAAATCAATTTTTAAGTTTGAACTTTTCTACAGTTCAACTTAAATTTATTCATGACAAGACTGTGTAAAGAAAAGTTTAGTAAATCTGCTCTGAGTTCAGCTCCATGATGAAGGAGGAGAAATAAAAACAAAATTACTAAAAGTGTAATAAATAAAATAATTTTATCTGCTGCAAACATTTAAAAACTCAAATTAAAACATTACCATACATTATTTACTTTTTTTAGTATTTATGCAGAAACTTACTTCCAATATCCAGTTTGGTTCCTCCACCGAACGTGGCCCACAGTGATACAAACTCATTGAGCCGTCGTACAAAAACCTCTGACTGTAGAGAGACACGGCTCTCTGACTTTGAAACAAACAAACTCACATTCAGTACACTTAGTACCAACATTTTATTTTGGTATTTTTTCATACATATCTCAATTTGAACGAAAAATGAACCTTTACATTAAAACACCTTCCATTAAAATAATAATTTATTCAAATCTTTATTTAAGCCAAAATATCATTCAGGTTTTCCTCAATTTGTAATGATGTTAAGATACAAAGAAATAAACAGAGTGAAAAAGTAGGACAATAGTCCTAGTAGTAGTATTAGTGAAAACAGTTGCGCACTGAGGTTAAGTGGTTTGAGATCATCATCTTGAATTGTTCAGGGGTAGTGAGAGTGTTGATCTTGAGAGTGTTGTGGATACTTCCATGTGTTTGGTTCACAAAAACTAGAAGCCGATTTTTGGGAGCATAAGACAATTAGTAGATCAGTTTGGTAGAGTCCTGTGGTCCAGTCTAACACAGATGTTGTACAGGGTGGTGAATGTCCAATAAAGACTTTATGGATGAAAAGATACAAGTGTTTATCACACCTCTACACGACAGAGGACCAACCAGCTTTGTTATACAGAATGTAATGGTGAGAATCAAAGAGATCTCTGGCAATGAATCTGATAAACTGAGTCTAGATTAAGAATGAAGACATCCTGATCAATATTCTGATTGATCCATTGATAAACATCGTCATCAGAGTGATCCAGCTCTCTGTTGGAGTCAGTCAGAGCATTTCCATAGAGAGCCACTTTGCATCAGCAGCACCATGCTCCAGTGCTCTGGGAGAGTTTATAGTCCTGAGAGTTGAAGACTGGATGACTGACAGCTGTCCTTCATGACAACAGAAGCCACAGAAATCCTCCTCATCAAAAACATGACTTTGATCTCCG
This sequence comes from Lates calcarifer, assembly GCF_001640805.2. NCBI lineage: Eukaryota > Metazoa > Chordata > Actinopteri > Centropomidae > Lates > Lates calcarifer. Next base: position 21,251,332 of record NC_066835.1, on the reverse strand, counting down.
TCCTCATCTGGACTCTCCTCTGCTGCTGCTTCACAGGTAAAGTCCAGAGAATCAAACTCCTCTCCTCTATCAACATCCGTCCCTCTGAAATGAAGCCCACAAAACCATGACGCTGCTTTATGTTTCTGTCTCTGTATCCTCAGAGTCCAGAGGCCAGGTCACAGTGACTCAGTCTGGAGCAGTGAGTGCTGCTCTGGGAGGCTCTGTCACCATCAGATGTAGAACCAGTCAGGATGTTTATTATAGCAGCCCATACCACTATTTAGCCTGGTACCAACAGAGAGATGGAGAAACTCCTAAACTGCTCATTTACTGGGCTACCAGTCGACAGTCAGGGATTCCAGATCGTTTTACAGGCAGTGGATCAAACTCTGACTTCACTCTGACCATCAGTGGAGTCCAGGCTGAAGATGCAGCAGTTTACTACTGTCAGAGTTATCACAGTGGTGGTGTGTTCACACAGTGAAAAAGCGTCGTACAAAAACCTCCCTCAGTCAGACTGAACAGAAACTGAAGTGACTGCTGCAGCTGGAAGCTACTGCAGAGACTGATACAGTTCACTGAGGACACACACACACACACACACACACAAACACACACATGCATGCGCAGAAATACTTCATGTGGAAATCAAATAATATTTGTTAACATTTTATCCACCATCCATTATAATCTCATCATAATTCAGTGTTTTTATCTGATTTTCCAAAGAGTCCAATGTGACCATCCTGAGAAAGTTAATGATAAATTCCTTGCTCGTGACCTTTGACCTCAGCCTCACACTGAATCCCTGCTATTTCAGCTGTTTAAAGAGAATATGATGCAGAGTAGGAATGGACACAACAACTGTATGTGACGACTAGACCCACTGGAGGAAGAGACACAGAGGTTAATAAAATGTATTTGAGGTAAACTCAGCCCCTCCTGTGGACTACAGCAGAGGAAGCTACAACTGCTGTTGATCTCCTTCAGATTATATGAAACTGGTCTTCAGTTTTTCACTGCTGGGCTCAGTACCCATGGCAACAGACAGACATCACTTCTTAACCCTGAAAACTGACAGGTTTCATTACTAAATATAAAAGGTTAAAACTAGCCCTCTGTTATTCCAGTGTATAGTTGTGTGTTTGCAAACTGAATATTCTGAGTTTATAGTACACAGAGGATGTAAATTGTGAAGCTTCTATTATTTTAAGTATTTAATTTGCAGTTTCAAGAAGAATCTTACAAATGATAATCTGTGTTCTTCATGTCTGCAGGAGTCATCATGAAACAGTCAGATTTTACTACACAAACATTCAAATCAATCAGCTGTTAACATTTAAGCAGTTTTTTCAATCTCATAAACTTTTTAAAATGTCAACTGGGTATGAAAACCTTAGTCTGGGAGAATGATCAAGAAACATTAAATACAGAACCAAATATTACAGGCTGTTCTAGAAACAAAACATTAAAGCTGAAATTAGAAATGAAATTAAACCATTTTAGACCATTTCAAAGTATTTCCATAGAGAGCCACTTTGCATCAGCAGCACCATGCTCCAGTGCTCTGGGAGAGTTTATAGTCCTGAGAGTTGAAGACTGGATGACTGACAGCTGTCCTTCATGACAACAGAAGCCACAGAAATCCTCCTCATCAAAAACATGACTTTGATCTCCGTCCTCATCTGGACTCTCCTCTGCTGCTGCTTCACAGGTAAAGTCCAGAGAATCAAACTCCTCTCCTCTATCAACATCCGTCCCTCTGAAATGAAGCCCACAAAACCATGACGCTGCTTTATGTTTCTGTCTCTGTATCCTCAGAGTCCAGAGGCCAGGTCACAGTGACTCAGCCTGGAGCAGTGAGATCTGCTCTGGGAGGCTCCGTCACCATCACATGTAGAACCAGTCAGATCGTTCATGCTGGAGCTTACCATGACTCATACTGGTACCAATACAAATATGGAGAAACTCCTAAACTGCTCATTTATGGGGCCTCTCATAGAGCATCAGGGATTCCAGGTCGTTTTACAGGCAGTGGATCAAACTCTGACTTCACTCTGACCATCAGTGGAGTCCAGGCTGAAGATGCAGCAGTTTACTACTGTAAGGGTCATTTCAATGCAAACGGCCAGTGGTTGTTCACACAATGAAAAAGCGTCGTACAAAAACCTCCCTCAGTCAGACTGAACAGAAACTGAAGTGACTGCTGCAGCTGGAAGCTACTGCAGAGACTGATACAGTTCACTGAGGACACACACACACACACACACACACACACACACACACACACACACACACACATGCATGCGCAGAAATCCTTCATATGGAAATCAAATAATATTTGTTAACATTTTATCCACCATCCATTCATATCTCATCATAATTCAATGTTTTTATCTGATTTTTGAAAGAGTCCAATGTGACCATCCTGGGAAAGTTAATGATAAATTCCTTGCTCATGACCTTTGACCTCAGCCTCACACTGAATCCCTGCTATTTCAACTGTTAAAAGAGAATATGCTGCAGAGTAGGAATGGAAGCAACAACTGGAATAACTTCACCTACCTCCAAGGTGCATGGAGAGGGGAGAAGTGTGAGGAGACAACTCCACAAATACTTGTATTACAAAGAAGGTTTTTACTGTCACACGTATGTGACGACTAGACCCACTGGAGGAAGAGACACAGAGGTTAATAAAATGTATTTGAGGTAAACTCAACCCCTCCTGTGGACTACAGCAGAGGAAGCTACAACTGCTGTTGATCTCCTTCAGATTATATGAAACTGGTCTTCAGTTTTTCACTTCTGGGCTCAGTACCCATGGCAACAGTCAGACATCACTTCTTAACCCTGAAAACTGACATGTTTTATTACTAAATGTAAAAGGTTAAAACTAGCCCTCTGTTATTCCAGTGTTTATTTGCAGTTTCAAACAAAAGTCTTACAAATGATAATCTGTGTTCTTCATGTCTGCACGAGTCATCATTAAACAGTCAGATTTTACTACACAAACATTCAAATCAATCATCAATCAACTGTTAACATTTAAGCAGTTTTTTCAAACCCATAAAATTCTCAAAATGTCAACTGGGTATGAAAACCTTAGTCTGGGAGAATGATTAAGAAACATTAAATATGGAACCAAATATTACAGGCTGTTCTAGAAATAAAACATTAAAGCTGAAATTAGAAATGAAATTAAACCATTTTAGACCATTTCAAAGTATTTCCATAGAGAGCCACTTTGCATCAGCAGCACCATGCTCCAGTGCTCTGGGAGAGTTTATAGTCCTGAGAGTTGAAGACTGGATGACTGACAGCTGTCCTTCATGACAACAGAAGCCACAGAAATCCTCCTCATCAAAAACATGACTTTGACCTCCGTCCTCATCTGGACTCTCCTCTGCTGCTGCTTCACAGGTAAAGTCCAGAGAATCAAACTCCTCTCCTCTATCAACATCCGTCCCTCTGAAATGAAGCCCACAAAACCATGACGCTGCTTTATGTTTCTGTCTCTGTATCCTCAGAGTCCAGAGGCCAGGTCACAGTGACTCAGCCTGGAGCAGTGAGTGCTGCTCTGGGAGACTCTGTCACCATCACATGTAGGACCAGTCAGGATGTTTACGTTTATAGCAACAACCACTGTTTAGCTTGGTACAAACAGAGAAATGGAGAAACCCCTAAACTGCTCATTTACTGGGCTACCAGTCGACAATCAGGGATTCCAGGTCGTTTTACAGGCCGTGGATCAAACTCTGACTTCACTCTGACCATCAGTGGAGTCCAGGCTGAAGATGCAGCAGTTTACTACTGTCAGAGTTATCACTATATCAACAGTAAAGATGTGTTCACACAGTGAAAAAGCGTCGTACAAAAACCTCCCTCAGTCAGACTGAACAGAAACTGAAGTGACTGCTGCAGCTGGAAGCTACTGCAGAGACTGATACAGTTCACTGAGGACACACACACACACACACACACACACACACACACACATAAAATTACTGATTTGTCTCTAACCCTTCTCCTCTGTTTCATGTTTTCAGGTTCATCAGGAGACATCATCCTGACTCAGTCTCCTGGAGCTCAGTCAGTTGTTCTGGGACAGACTGTCTCTATCAGGTGTAAAGCCAGTTCAAGTATGGGTAGCTACCTTCACTGGTACCTTCAGAAACCTGGAGAACCTCCTAAACTCCTGATTGCTGATACTACAAACCGTCAGTCTGGAGTTTCAGATCGTTTCAGTGCGAGTTATTCTGGAACTGACTTCACTCTGACCATCAGTAGAGTCCAGACTGAAGATGCAGGAGTTTATTACTGTCAGCAGCGTAACAGCTACCCACTCACACAGTGATACAACGTCGTACAAAAACCTTCAAGTGGAGAGGAACTGATCTGACTCAACAGCTGCACAGACAAACAGTGAGCGTTGCTCTGGGAGGCTCTGTCACCATCACATGTAGTACCAGTCAGAATGTTTATCTTCATTACAACAGCCACTGTTTAGCCTGGTACCAACAGAGAGATGGAGAAACTCCTAAACTACTTATTCACACTGCTACCACTCGAGAATCAGGGATTCCAGATCGTTTTACAGGCAGTGGATCAAACTCTGACTTCACTCTGACCATCAGTGGAGTCCAGGCTGAAGATGCAGCAGTTTACTACTGTCAGAGTTATCATGAAATCAACAGTCAGAATGTGTTCACACAGTGAAAAAGCATTGTACAAAAACCTCCCTCAGTCAGACTGAACAGAAACTGAAGTGACTGCTGCAGCTGGAAGCTACTGCAGAGACTGATACAGTTCACTGAGGACACACACACACACTAACGTTTTCCATTTCATCAAAAAGATCAAAAAGATCAGATTAATTTATATATAAAGGTTCAGTTGATCTTGTTATCTCCCTTCTCCAGGATTCAATCTATTATACACTAGTTTCCATCAAGAATTCCACCAACATCAGTCACACATCAGGTTTTTTGCAGATGACATTCTACTATACAATCTACAATCTAAACATTTTACCAGCTTTCAGTCCAAAACCTGATCAGTAACCAAAACACATATCTCTTATATATAAACAACAACCTTTAAAGTGACATTTATATTTCTCAGTATGATAATAAAAGATAAAATAGTGTATGAGAAATAAATATCACCCAAATTTCAAAGATTACTGCTTATATTCTCTCACTTATTTTAAGTGATATCAGGCCATCCACATTATCAGTGGTCAGGACATGCTAACACAGTGAAGAGTCAAAAACCTCCCTCAGCTACTGGCTGGAGGAACATGGGCAGTTGTATCATTGGTTAGATATGGTAATGTCATGATTGTGAATTGAGTAATTTGATAGAAATGGAAAGAAGTAGATCAGGACTATAAAGCCAATGATACCTCATAAAGGAACAAGGGATAGTATGAGTGAAGAGATTTTTCTTGTTGAACTTTCAAAGCTTCCTTGACAAGTAAATGTTAAAATTCCTATTCCTCTACTCTATTCTTCCTCCAGTAAAAATACTCATGTCCAGGTGTGGCCTGTTCCCTCATTATTTCATGACAAATTCAGCAGATAAAAAGTCTGGAGTTGATTCCAAGTGTTGAATTTGTGTTTGGTAGCCGTTTATCACACCACTGATAATACTGATCTACATAACCCACAGTAAATGTGTGTATAGTTTACCAGTAGTTAAATAAATGTGTTTTGCTTTAATCCTTGATTAACTTCGTGGTCTCCCTTGTTTTATTGGGAACTTGAGCTGGTTTTGTCATGAACCAGGGAGGGGTGGAGAGGTTTGCTTTTGAGTCTCACTCTACCAGTAGCTTGATTTCCAGAATCTGCATATTGTAGCTGCAAGTACATGTAACAAACTAAATGTGAGTTGTTACCACCTACCTCTGCACACCACCATAAAATTAATTTCTTTTCAGAATATTACAATACTATTATTTTAACCCATAATCTGACAGGGACAAAAGCAGAATTTCTGACTACTCTGTAATTAACTTTGAAATGTACAGAATACAAATGGCCATTGCAAACACTTGTCATCTCAGCCTAGTGCTGGTTCCACTGTTTGTACAATGTACCGATGACATTTTCACAAAAAACCTGAACTTTTTCAACCTTACATCAATAACTTTAATTTTTTCCTTTACGTGCATCATTGTACATGCAGCACTGTACCAGTAACAACTAACAAGTCTCTGTTGGAGTCAGTCAGAGCATTTCCATAGAGAGCCACTTTGCATCAGCAGCACCATGCTCCAGTGCTCTGGGAGAGTTTATAGTCCTGAGAGTTGAAGACTGGATGACTGACAGCTGTCCTTCATGACAACAGAAGCCACAGAAATCCTCCTCATCAAAAACATGACTTTGATCTCCGTCCTCATCTGGACTCTCCTCTGCTGCTGCTTCACAGGTAAAGTCCAGAGAATCAAACTCCTCTCCTCTATCAACATCCGTCCCTCTGAAATGAAGCCCACAAAACCATGACGCTGCTTTATGTTTCTGTCTCTGTATCCTCAGAGTCCAGAGGCCAGGTCACAGTGACTCAGTCTGGAGCAGTGAGATCTGCTCTGGGAGGATCTGTCAGCATCACATGTAGAACCAGTCAGAATGTTTATGTTTATAACAACTACCACTATTTAGCCTGGTACCAACAGAGAGATGGAGAAACTCCTAAACTTCTTATTTCCTATGCTACCACTCGACAATCAGGGATTCCAGATCGTTTTACAGGCAGTGGATCAAACTCTGACTTCACTCTGACCATCAGTGGAGTCCAGGCTGAAGATGCAGCAGTTTACTACTGTCAGAGTCTTCACTCTATCAACAGTCAGTGGGTGTTCACACAGTGAAAAAGCGTCGTACAAAAACCTCCCTCAGTCAGACTGAACAGAAACTGAAGTGACTGCTGCAGCTGGAAGCTACTGCAGAGACTGATACAGTTCACTAGTCATGGATGTCCTCCCTCACTACTCTTGTTGATGCTTTCATGAAGAATCACACAAAAAACAAAGGCACTTTTGTGCAGTCATACCACCATAAAATCTATACTGTTGACATTCTGCTTTATTTCACAATTTTCTTTCCTTCCTTCCATCTCAAGTTAGATAGAAACAATATTATAGTGTCTTTCTCTTGATTTTATGGAGGGTGTCTGGCACCAAGGAAGGCATTACATTTGTACAATCATTACACCTAATGCTAATATTACTAATAACTAATATTGTGTTATTTTTATATATTTGTATGATTATGTTTTCTCTCCCTGGCATCTCATACTACAGACATCTGTATATTTATTATGATTATTATTTTTATCATTATTATTATTGGGAGTTTTAATGCCTTTATTTGATAGGCAGTGGATATAGACAGGTTGACAGTTCAGGAGTAAAACCCTGGTCTAATTATTCAGCCATCTGGTCACCCCCTATCAACAGTTTTAGCTCATCAGTTTTAGAAAAATGAAACTTTTACAAAATGCGATCAAGCTGTACCTTGGTGACTATCCATGAAATGATCAAATCATGTTAGAACAACTAAAATATCAGCAAATAAATTCCTGTATCTATTTAAAATACACAAAACAGCTGATTTGATGAATCAGTCTTTATTGTATTGAAATACAGAAAAATAACAAGAAGCAACAAACCTTATTACTGAAACATGAAATTATAGATAGACAGACTCAGAGAGAGTGGAGACTGAGAGCAGTAGCAGAGTAAAACCAGTAGCAGAGTCCCAGTGAGTCAGGTCAGGACTAACACTGGTCTCTCCTCAGTATCTCTGAGACCAGAGTCTGGGAGCCCTGGGTGGCCTCACAGGTCACAGAGACCACCTTCTGCCACTGGTCTACAGGGAGCTTCAGGGTGCTGCTCCAGCTGTAGAGGCCGTCCTTCCCCACCACCCCGGGGCTCTTGGTCTCCTCCCAGTTGCTGCCGCTGCTTCTGCCGTCCACCTTCCAGGCCAGACTCCAGTCTGAGGGGAAGCCCTTGTTGGCCAGGCACATGAGCATGGCCTTCCCCTGGTCCAGCTCCTCAGTGGAGGGGCGCAGCACGGTCAGGGTGGGACGAGTATCACCTAGGAGACACCAATCAGCTTAGAGGACAGGGACCACACAGCTGTCAATCAAACACCAGACACTTGGACACCTTTACTGTGTGAGAGTTGATTTTCTCCTTTAAGGAGTTTGTGTCAGATGTTTTTCTGCTCCACCAGTCACTCACTCACACATTGTTTCACTTCCCTTTAAGAAGCCTCTCATGCATGTCAGCACAGAGAGAATCATCGTACAGTTTGACCTGAAATATATCAAACTACACTGGAAATAACAACAGATTTTACAACGTTTTAAACTTTCTCATCAAAATCAACAAAAATCTTAATTATACATTACTTTGGTTTTCTGGGGAAACATCTACAGATACAAGTAATGATCTGAAAACCATCAAATGTTCTTCATGTGGAGTTAAACCATGCTTTAAAAAACCTTTGAATGATTTCAAACTACATCAGAAACAATGTAAAATCCAACAAAGCGATACAGATTTTCTAACATTTTCAAATATCAGTCTTCATCTTCACATTGTTTTACTTGGATGAATCTTAATCTTTAAACAAGTTATCATTTAGGTTTGAAAATAAAATCGATTCTCAGAAAACATATTTAAAATCAATTTTTAAGTTTGAACTTTTCTACAGTTCAACTTAAATTTCTTCATGACAAGACTGTGTAAAGAAAAGTTTAGTAAATCTGCTCTGAGTTCAGCTCCATGATGAAGGAGGAGAAATAAAAACAAAATTACTAAAAGTGTTATAAATAAAATAATTTTATCTGCTGCAAACATTTAAAAACTCAAATTAAAACATTACAATACATTATTTACTTTTTTAGTATTTATGCAGAAACTTACTTCCAACATCCAGTTTGGTTCCTCCACCAAAAGTCCACCACAGTGATACAAACTCATTGAGCCGTCGTACAAAAACCTCTGACTGTAGAGACACGGCTCTCTGACTTTGTCAGACTGAACTAAATCTACAGGTTCTCATGATAACACATTTAAAATAAATAGTGATGGTATATTACTTTTCCCCAGGTCTTCTCAAAACTGAAATCATTAAAATCAGAATAACACTTTCTGGATTTGAAAAACTGAACTGTTGACTGTTGCAAATTTTTTAAAGACAACATTAAAAACATTTTCTTTAGTGTTCTGACTAAGGAAGAGATGAAAATGAGGCAAACTGATTAATAAAAATCTAAAACATGAACTTACTTCCAATATCCAGTCTGGTTCCTCCACCGAACGTGTACCACAGTGATACAAACTCATTGAGCCGTCGTACAAAAACCTCTGACTGTAGAGAGACACGGCTCTCTGACTTTGAAACAAACAAACTCACCAAAATTAGTCTGTTTGTGACATTTTATCAACCTGTTTTACACCTGCCAACACAATACCAATGTTTAATTTAGGTATTTTTTCAGATAGCTATTTGAAAAAAAAAAATGGACATTTTGTATTGATACATTAAACCCTTCATTCATTCAAGCTTTTATGTGAGCTTCTAAAATCATTAAGGTTTCCCTCATTTGTAATGATGTTGAGATACAGAGAAATTCACAGAATTAAAAATATAAAGGAAGACAATAGTCAGTGATAGCAGTTGCACACTGAGATGATGTGGTTTGAGATCATTGTCTTGAATTTTCCAGGACTTGTGAGAGTGTCTTATGATTCTGAAGCAGACTTTTGGAAGCACAAGACAATTAGTAGAGCAGTTTGGTAGAGTCCTGTCGTCCAGTCTAACACAGATGTTGTACAGGGTGGTGAATGTCCAATAAAGGTTTTATGGATGATTATCACACCTCTGCACTACAGAAGACCAACCAGCTTTGTTATACAGAATGTAATGGTGAGAGTCATAGAGATCTCTGGCAATGAATCTGATAAACTGAGTGTAGGGGGTTTGAGATTAGAAGCAGTAGCATGTCTGTGGATTAAATCACCAAAATCTGGGACTGATAACTACTACTTCAACTACTATAATTCAACAGGAAGCTGAGTTTTTAACTACTGAGAAAAGACATTCTGAATAAAAGTTGTTCAGACACATGAAACCAAAACTACATAAAACTTAAGTATTAACACATCCTGAAAAACAATCTGATCAACTGATTGAACAACTTATTTTGTCTCCACACTCCACCACAATGGATCTGAAACAAAGCTATCAAGATGTGATTAAAGTGTAGACTATCAGCTTTAATTCAAAGGGTTTAACAAAAAATCTCACATTGACAGTTTAGGAATTACAGCCATTTTTATACACAGTCCCTCCATTTTCAGAGGCTGAACAGTAATTGGACAGTTGTCTGACAGTCAGTCTCATGTCCAGGTGTGGCCTGTTCCCTCATTATTTCATGACACATTCAGCAGATAAAAAGTCTGGAGTTGATTCCAAGTGTTGAATTTGTGTTTGGTAGCTGCTGATGGGAAGTTTGAATATGCAGTCCAAAGAGGTGTTGATCAAAGTGTTTAGGAGGCAGTCAGAGTGGCAGAGGTGTGTCAGGAGGATATGAGCCACACCTGAATCCACTTCTCCTGATTGCTGTATAAGAGGACTGGAGATGTCAGTTCTCTCTCTCCTCACAGCAAGAGGGGGTTTGTTTGGTTGTGTTTTGAGGTTGTATTAGTACATATTCAGTATACATCACACTTTCTCACATTCATGCACTCATCAGTAAATGTATGTATAGTTTAAATAAATATGTTTTCATTTAATTCCTAATTGTATGTGTGGTCTCCCTTGTTTGATCTGAACCTTGAGCTGGTTTTGTCATAAACCAGGGCAGGTGGTTTGCTGTCAACTCTCATGCTACCAGTGGCTTGAGATTCAGAACTTGCATATTATGGGCTAGCTGGAAGTGTATGTAACAAACTCAGTGTAACTTGTTCCCACCCACCTCTGCGCACCACCATAAAATGAATTTACTTGTAGAAGAGAGTCAATAAAATATTATGATACTGTTATCTTCCTTTATTTTAGTGCAAAACCTGATCAGGAACTAAAGCAGATTTCCTGACTATTGGCTCTACTCTCTTTAAAATGTACTGATCACATTTTCATGAATAAGAAAAGAACTGAATTTTGATCCACACCCTTACATGATTATTTTTTTCTTTTTACCCTTCACATAAATCATTGTACATAAAACACTGTGTCAGTAACAACTAACAAGTCTCTGTTGGAGTCAGTCAGATCATTTCCATAGAGAGCCACTTTGCATCAGCAGCACCATGCTCCAGTGCTCTGGGAGAGTTTATAGTCCTGAGAGTTGAAGACTGGATGACTGACAGCTGTCCTTCATGACAACAGAAGCCACAGAAATCTTCCTCATCAAAAACATGACTTTGACCTCCGTCCTCATCTGGACTCTCCTCTGCTGCTGCTTCACAGGTAAAGTCCAGAGAATCAAACTCCTCTCCTCTATCAACATCCGTCCCTCTGAAATGAAGCCCACAAAACCATGACGCTGCTTTATGTTTCTGTCTCTGTATCCTCAGAGTCCAGAGGCCAGGTCACAGTGACTCAGCCTGGAGCAGTGAGTGCTGCTCTGGGAGGCTCCATCACCATCAGATGTAGAACCAGTCAGAATGTTTATGGTTCAGACCGTTTATCCTGGTACCAACAGAGAGATGGAGAAACTCCTAAACTGCTTATTTATGCTGCTACCACTCGAGAATCAGGGATTCCAGGTCGTTTTACAGGCAGTGGATCAAACTCTGACTTCACTCTGACCATCAGTGGAGTCCAGGCTGAAGATGCAGCAGTTTACTACTGTCAGAGTTATCATGAAATCAACAGTCAGTATCTGTTCACACAGAGAAAAAGCGTTGTACAAAAACCTCCCTCAGTCAGACTGAACAGAAACTGAAGTGACTGCTGCAGCTGGAAGCTACTGCAGAGACTGATACAGTTCACTGAGGACACACACACACACACACACACACACACACACATAAAATTACTGCAAGTGGAAATCAACTGATATTTTTCATTAGTGCTTCCCACCATCCATTCATATCTCATTATAATCCCATGTCCTTATCTGATTTCCAAAAAAATATCCAGAGTCACCAACCCTGGAAAATGAATAATGAAATACCTTCTCATGACCTCTGATCTCAGCCTCACGCTGAATCACTGCTATATGTACTGTTAAAAGAGAATGTGAAGCAGAGTAGGGATTTCTGGAACAACTTCACCTACATCCAACATGCATGGAGTAGGGAGGAATGAGGAGAAAACTCCACCAACACTTGAATTATAAAAAACATCTTGATTCTTGATGACTCCACCGAGTGGTGGAAGAGAACGAGAGGTTAATAAAATTTATTTGAGGTAAACTAAACTCCCTCCTGTTGACTGCAGCTGTTGGTCTGCCTCAGACTGTATGAAACTGGTCTTCAGTTTTTCCACATGTCCACTCACTACCAGACTTTTATATATTCTCCACTTGTAAATATATCAGTATGAAGGGTGACACTCAGCACCGAGGGGGAAACAGTCTGATCTGTTGAGGACAGCTACAGTTGACTGACTGTGTGTGTTTGCATATGTGTCCTGCCTCTCTGCTCCCAGCTGTTAAGAGGCCAGTGTTGATCAGTGGCTGTCCAGGCCTTTCAGAGCCACTGACACACCAGGAGCACAATGATGATGTCTCTGACTCTACTGCTGGCCACCCTGGGGCTCCTTGTTCAGGGTGAGACTCTCTTCTGAAAACTTTGCTTCAGGATGTAACCAGGTTCACCACAATGATGTTCTGCTGTGATGGAGAAACACTGAAACAAGCAGCATCGACCTTCTTCCATCTCTTCTCCATGTTAAAGAAATGATCCTCTTCTGTTTGGATGTCGATCGTCTTTCTCCAAGCTGGATTTGTCTCAATAACCCTTCTCCTCTGTTTCATGTTTTCAGGTTCATCAGGAGACATCATCCTGACTCAGTCTCCTGGAGCTCAGTCTGTTGTTCCAGGACAGACTGTCTCTATCAGATGTAAAGCCAGTAGATCTATAGGTGATGACATGAACTGGTACCTTCAGAAACCTGGAGAACCTCCTAAACTCCTGATTGCTGATACCACATACCGTCAGTCTGGAGTTTCAGATCGTTTCAGTGCGAGTTATTCTGGAACTGACTTCACTCTGACCATCAGTAGAGTCCAGACTGAAGATGCAGGAGTTTATTACTGTCAGCAGCGTAACAGCTACCCACTCACACAGTGATACAACGTCGTACAAAAACCTTCAACTGGAGAGGAACTGATCTGACTCAACAGCTGCACAGACAAACAGTGAGCGCTGCTCTGGGAGGCTCTGTCACCATCACATGTAGTACCAGTCAGAATGTTTATCTTCATTACAACAGCCACTGTTTAGCCTGGTACCAACAGAGAGATGGAGAAACTCCTAAACTGATTATACGTGCTGCTACCAGTCGAAAATCAGGGATTCCAGATCGTTTTACAGGCAGTGGATCAAACTCTGACTTCACTCTGACCATCAGTGGAGTCCAGGCTGAAGATGCAGCAGTTTACTACTGTCAGAGTTATCATGAAATCAACAGTGAGAATGTGTTCACACAGTGAAAAAGCATTGTACAAAAACCTCCCTCAGTCAGACTGAACAGAAACTGAAGTGACTGCTGCAGCTGGAAGCTACTGCAGAGACTGATACAGTTCACTGAGGACACACACACACTAACGTTTTCCATTTCATCAAAAAGATCAGATTAATTTATATATAAAGGTTCAGTTGATCTTGTTATCTCCCTTCTCCAGGATTCAATCTATTATACACTAGTTTCCATCAAGAATTCCACCAACATCAGTCACACATCAGTTTTTTTGCAGATGACATTCTACTATACATCACAATCTAAACATTTTACCAGCTTTCAGTCCAAAACCTGATCAGTAACCAAAACACATATCTCTTATATATAAACAACAACCTTTAAAGTGACATTTATATTTCTCAGTATGATAATAAAAGATAAAATACTGTATGAGAAATAAATATCACCCAAATTTCAAAGATTACTGTTTATATTCTCTCACTTATTCTAAGTGATATCAGGCCATCCACATTATCAGTGGTCAGGACATGCTAACACAGTGAAGAGTCAAAAACCTCCCTCAGCTACTGGCTGGAGGAACATGGGCAGATGTATCATTGGTTAGATATGGTAATGTCATGATTGTGAATTGAGTAATTTGATAGAAATGGAAAGAAGTAGATCAGGACTATAAAGCCAATGATACCTCATAAAGGAACAAGGGATAGTATGAGTGAAGAGATTTTTCTTGTTGAACTTTCAAAGCTTCCTTGACAAGTAAATGTTAAAATTCCTATTCCTCTACTCTATTCTTCCTCCAGTAAAAATACTCATGTCCAGGTGTGGCCTGTTCCCTCATTATTTCATGACAAATTCAGCAGATAAAAAGTCTGGAGGTGATTCCAAGTGTTGAATTTGTGTTTGGTAGCCGTTTATCACACCACTGATAATACTGATCTACATAACCCACAGTAAATGTGTGTATAGTTTACCAGTGGTTAAATAAATGTGTTTTGCTTTAATCCTTGATTAACTGTGTGGTCTCCCTTGTTTTATTGGGAACTGGAGCTGGTTTTGTCATGAACCAGGGAGGGGTGGAGAGGTTTGCTTTTGAGTCTCACTCTACCAGTAGCTTGATTTCCAGAATCTGCATATTGTAGCTGCAAGTACATGTAACAAACTAAATGTGAGTTGTTACCACCTACCTCTGCACACCACCATAAAATTAATTTCTTTTCAGAATATTACAATACTATTATTTTAACCCATAATCTGACAGGGACAAAAGCAGAATTTCTGACTACTCTGTAATTAACTTTGAAATGTACAGAATACAAATGGCCATTGCAAACACTTGTCATCTCAGCCTAGTGCTGGTTCCACTGTTTGTACAATGTACCGATTACATTTTCACAAAAAACCTGAACTTTTTCAACCTTACATCAATAACTTTAATTTTTTCCTTTACGTGCATCATTGTACATGCAGCACTGTACCAGTAACAACTAACAAGTCTCTGTTGGAGTCAGTCAGAGCATTTCCATAGAGAGCCACTTTGCATCAGCAGCACCATGCTCCAGTGCTCTGGGAGAGTTTATAGTCCTGAGAGTTGAAGACTGGATGACTGACAGCTGTCCTTCATGACAACAGAAGCCACAGAAATCCTCCTCATCAAAAACATGACTTTGATCTCCGTCCTCATCTGGACTCTCCTCTGCTGCTGCTTCACAGGTAAAGTCCAGAGAATCAAACTCCTCTCCTCTATCAACATCCGTCCCTCTGAAATGAAGCCCACAAAACCATGACGCTGCTTTATGTTTCTGTCTCTGTATCCTCAGAGTCCAGAGGCCAGGTCACAGTGACTCAGCCTGGAGCAGTGAGATCTGCTGTGGGAGGCTCCATCACCATCACATGTAGAACCAGTCAGAATGTTTATGTTCATAACAACAACCACCGTTTAGCCTGGTACCAACAGAGAGATGGAGAAACTCCTAAACTGCTTATTTATGGTGCTTCCACTCGAGCATCAGGGATTCCAGATCGTTTTACAGGCAGTGGATCAAACTCTGACTTCACTCTGACCATCAGTGGAGTCCAGGCTGAAGATGCAGCAGTTTACTATTGTAAGGGTGAATTTGATGCCAGCCGCTGGGATCTGTTCACACAGTGGAAAAGTGTTGTACAAAAACCTCCCTCAGTCAGACTGAACAGAAACTGAAGTGACTGCTGCAGCTGGAAGCTACTGCAGAGACTGATACAGTTCACTGAGGACACACACACACACACACACATTTACACAATGTACACACAAAATGACATGAAGTGGTTTCAGCATTTTACCATTGTTACGTTGACAACCAGTGAACATGAATCAAAGTTTAATAACAAAAACTGATCCTTGTAGGAATCCAATTATTTTCTCCATCACAGCTTCTCACCATCCAGTCATATTCAGTTATGATCCAATGCTCTAATCTGATTTACCAAACATTGAAGAGGAGCCAAACTGGGACAGTTATTGAGAAAAGGCTTGGTCATGACCTTTGACCTCAGCTTCACTTTGGATCACAGCTGTCTCATCTATAACCTGCTGCTTAAGATCATGTCATGTGAACCAAAACTGAAGAGCAGCTACTGAAGGGACCTTGTATTAAAATGGTTTCAATTGTAAACCTTGACCTTTAAGTCTCAACTTAGTCAACGTGGATGTGAAGTTGTTAAAGTGCAGCATGAAGACATTTAGAAAACTCACATCACTGCTCAGAGCTGTTACTACATGAACCTGAGACACAGAAATCTGTCCAACTGTGACTGATGATGACTTCCATGACTGTACACTACTGTATATTAGGACGTCCACATGGAACATTAAATTAAAAGGTGTAGTTTTAAAAAATGATTTGATAGAGTTAAAAAGTGTGTGTTTGCATATGTGTCCCTCCTCCACAATTATTATTTATTTCTCAGTAAAACAGGTTTGAAATTAGATATTTTTGAAAAAAAAAAAAATCTCCAATAAATCCAGTAAAATATAAACAGTTTTCACAGACACATATTTATTGTAGATGTCCCACAGTAAAGTTTAATAATGATGATGTATGCCAGTGAATTAGGGAAGACATTTTCATTAAACTCAAAACAAAACTACATGAGAATAAAATTATACACACCCTGATCAATATTTTGATAAAGTGATTGATCCATTGATAAACAGCATCATCAGACTGATCAACTCTCTGTTGGAGTCAGTCAGAGCATTTCCATAGAGAGCCACTTTGCATCAGCAGCACCATGCTCCAGTGCTCTGGGAGAGTTTATAGTCCTGAGAGTTGAAGACTGGATGACTGACAGCTGTCCTTCATGACAACAGAAGCCACAGAAATCCTCCTCATCAAAAACATGACTTTGATCTCCGTCCTCATCTGGACTCTCCTCTGCTGCTGCTTCACAGGTAAAGTCCAGAGAATCAAACTCCTCTCCTCTATCAACATCCGTCCCTCTGAAATGAAGCCCACAAAACCATGACGCTGCTTTATGTTTCTGTCTCTGTATCCTCAGAGTCCAGAGGCCAGGTCACAGTGACTCAGCCTGGAGCAGTGAGATCTGCTGTGGGAGGCTCCGTCAGCATCAGATGTAGGACCAGTCAGAATGTTCATCTTCATTACAACAGCCACTGTTTAGCCTGGTACCAACAGAGAGATGGAGAAACTCCTAAAATGCTTATTTACCTTGCTAGCAGTCGAGCATCAGGGATTCCAGATCGTTTTACAGGCAGAGGATCAAACTCTGACTTCACTCTGACCATCAGTGGAGTCCAGGCTGAAGATGCAGCAGTTTACTACTGTCAGAGTTATCACATCATCAACAGTCAGTACTTGTTCACACAGTGAAAAAACATCGTACAAAAACCTCCCTCAGTCAGACTGAACAGAAACTGAAGTGACTGCTGCAGCTGGAAGCTACTGCAGAGACTGATACAGTTCACTGAGGACACACACACACACAGAAACATACACAAACACACGCACATGTGGACACAATGTACACACAAAATGACATGAAGTGGATTCAACATTTCACTATTGTTGCTGTGACGATCAATTAAAGTGTGTCAAAACATGTTTTATAACATAAACTGATCTCGGTGGAAATCATATTATTTTCTCCACCACAGATTCTCACCATCCATTCATATCTAGATATAATCCCATGTTTTTATCTGATTTGCCAAAAATTCAAGAGGAGCCAACCAGGAACAGTTATTGAGAATAGGCTTAATCATGACCTTTGACCTCAGCTTAACACTGGATCATAGCTGTCTCATCTACAACATGATGCATATGTTGGAATCAGTCAGAGCATTTCCATAGAGAGCCACTTTGCATCAGCAGCACCATGCTCCAGTGCTCTGGGAGAGTTTATAGTCCTGAGAGTTGAAGACTGGATGACTGACAGCTGTCCTTCATGACAACAGAAGCCACAGAAATCCTCCTCATCAAAAACATGACTTTGATCTCCGTCCTCATCTGGACTCTCCTCTGCTGCTGCTTCACAGGTAAAGTCCAGAGAATCAAACTCCTCTCCTCTATCAACATCCGTCCCTCTGAAATGAAGCCCACAAAACCATGACGCTGCTTTATGTTTCTGTCTCTATATCCTCAGAGTCCAGAGGCCAGGTCACAGTGACTCAGCCTGGAGCAGTGAGATCTGCTGTGGGAGGCTCCATCACCATCACATGTAGAACCAGTCAGAATGTTAATTTTTGGAACAACAACCACCTTTTAGCCTGGTACCAACAGAAAGATGGAGAAAGTCCTAAACTGCTTGTTTACTTTGCTAACCGTCGAGAATCAGGGATTCCAGATCGTTTTACAGGCAGTGGATCAAACTCTGACTTCACTCTGACCATCAGTGGAGTCCAGGCTGAAGATGCAGCAGTTTACTACTGTCAGAGTTTTCACTATATCAACAGTCAGAGGGTGTTCACACAGTGAAAAAGCGTCGTACAAAAACCTCCCTCAGTCAGACTGAACAGAAACTGAACTGACTGCTGCAGCTGGAAGCTACTGCAGAGACTGATACAGTTCACTGAGGACACACACACACACACACATGCAGTACCGTCATTCCCTATAAATCTACCAACATCTCAGACTATTCAGAGTCACACATCACAAAATCAACTTTTATGCAGATGACATTCTACTATACATCATAATCTAATCATCCTCCAGGCTCTCAGTCCCAAACCTGACCAGTAATCAAAGCAACCTCTCCACTTCTACATGAACAGCACAGTGTAAACTGTTATTTTTACATTTCCATGTATGATAATGTTTAACCAAATACTGTATGAGAAATGAAAGATAGAAATTCCAGAAAACCATACAAACATACACCTATATTCATGATCAGCTTGTGATGAAACATCATATTGCCATCTCCTGATTAGATCATCTGCTACATGAGGCCATAAGTATTTGGACAGTGACACAATTTGCACAATTTTTCCTCCACACTCCACCACAATGGATCTGAAACAAAGCTATCAAGATGTGATTAAAGTGTAGACTATCAGCTTTAATTGAAAGAATTTAACAAAAAATACCACATTAACTGTTTTAGGACTTAGATCCATTTTAATACACAGTCCCTCCATTTTCAGAGGCTGAACAGTAATTGGACAGTTGACTGACAGTCAGTCTCATGTCCAGGTGTGGCCTGTTCCCTCATTATTTCATGACAAATTCAGCAGATAAAAAGTCTGGAGTTAATTCCAAGTGTTCAATTTGTATTTGGTAGCTGTTTATCACACCACTGATAATACTGATCTACATAACCCACAGTACATTTGTGTATAGTTTACCAGTAGTTAAATAAATGTGTTTTGCTTTAATCCCTGATTGTCTCTGTGGTCTCCCTTGTGTCATTCAGAACTTAAGCTGGTCTCGTCATGAACCAGGGAGGGGTGGAGAGGTTTGCTTTTGAGTCTCATTCTACCAGTAGCTTGATTTCCAGAACCTGCATATTGTAGCTGCCAGTACATGTAAAAGACTAAAGGTGCATTGTTACTACCCACCTCTGCACACCACCATAAAATCAATTTCTTTTTAGAATATTATAATACTATTATTTCAACCCATAATCTGATCAGGAACAATCAGTTTCAATCAGATCCATCAGTTTCATTCTCAGGATTTTATGGGCGGGTCTAAAATGGCGGCTCGATGACGAACTGGAGCCACCACTCAGCATAACCCCGCCCCTAACAATGTGACCGTTATAAGTACCAGCGCTGCGTCAGCATCAACGCTCCTCCTGTTTGACTGCAGGTCGTTTCACTCTGATTTTTGTGATATATTCGATGGTGATGATGTAAAGATGATGAAGAGAAGATCTCCGCTGACACTGTCTTGCTTATATATAGAAGTTTATTGCAAAGAAGTCCAGCATCAAAACAAGCACTGCAGTAGCCTGTGAGAGGATCTGAGCCACTATGGATCACTCTCCTAACAGCTCTCAACATCAGCATATATATATGTTAGTCGTCTTTATGATTTACAGCGAGACATCGGGATCTCACTCAATGACCTCACTTTTCCAAGAAACAGAGAGAAGGGAGGAAAGGCCCTCTCTCTGTTCCTTATATGTATATGTTCATGGCTACTAACCTAAACATGAACCCAAAGAATAGAAAGACATACATGGAGCTTCAGGCATTCGAAGAAAGTAAAAACCATATATGGAACGTCAGACACTACATTAGTTTTATAAACTTTCATCTGAGACATCGGGAATCCAACATTAATTTGCTGTCACTTTTCAATGAGGCCAAATCAACCATGCCCCGCCCACCTCAACCTCCACCCCCATCCTTCTGTCCGGCTGACGTTGCTCACTGTCTGTGTGTGTGTCTAATGTGTGTATCCTTTGATGACTCAAACACGAACGTCTGGAAAACTCCAAGGCAGCTAGTATCTGTTTTACAGTTTATGGTGCTAGCAGGATGCTAACAGGGTGCTAACGGTTACTGTGATGCAGCATTAGAGTGGGCGTGGTTTCAGCGCCTACAGCAGACACGCCCCCAGCGTCTCACAGAGAGCTGCTCATTTTATCATGATTTTGAAACCTAATTTTATATATTTGCCAATATTTTTTAATCATTTAAATTTAGCTGAGTGGTTTATAACATTTTCCTGTGGTGTAACTGACTCAGAGCACATAGGCTACGTGTTACTGCCTTACACAGACTTTAACTGTAGTCCCTGGACTGATGTTAGAAGGTCATCATAAACAAAGAAAGATTAAAATGATCTGCAAAGTTATTTAACATAAGATTATTCTAAGCATTCAAAGAAATAATTAAAACAGAAAAGAATATATGTTTTTGTAAAAAGGACACCATCACTGCACTGTTAAGGGTATCAATTTACGTGGAGCAAAGAAGCACACAATAGAATATGTGTAAAGTTATGAAATGAGGAATATTAATTTTATCTGTGCTTGATTTGCTTGTTGAGTACAGAACCACTTTGCAACACGCACAAAGAGCACACAGGGTGAATATTATGAATAAAATTGTATGGAGGACATGCCCTCCACTACAAAACCTGTTTCATAATAGTTATATTTTATGAAGTATTTGTGAGACAAAATTACTGAAGTGAAACATTTGTCACAAAAACTAGATATTATATATAAACAGCATCATCAGAGTGATCAACTCTCTGTAGGAGTCAGTCAGAGCATTTCCATAGAGAGCCACTTTGCATCAGCAGCACCATGCTCCAGTGCTCTGGGAGAGTTTATAGTCCTGAGAGTTGAAGACTGGATGACTGACAGCTGTCCTTCATGACAACAGAAGCCACAGAAATCCTCCTCATCAAAAACATGACTTTGACCTCCGTCCTCATCTGGACTCTCCTCTGCTGCTGCTTCACAGGTAAAGTCCAGAGAATCAAACTCCTCTCCTCTATCAACATCCGTCCCTCTGAAATGAAGCCCACAAAACCATGACGCTGCTTTATGTTTCTGTCTCTGTATTCTCAGAGTCCAGAGGCCAGGTCACAGTGACTCAGCCTGGAGCAGTGAGATCTGCTCTGGGAGACTCTGTCACCATCACATGTAGAACCAGTCAGGATGTTTATGTTTCAAACCGTTTATCCTGGTACCAACAGAGAGATGGAGAAACTCCTAAACTGCTTATTTATGCTGCTACCAGTCAAGTATCAGGGATTCCAGATCGTTTTACAGGCAGTGGATCAAACTCTGACTTCACTCTGACCATCAGTGGAGTCCAGGCTGAAGATGCAGCAGTTTACTACTGTCAGAGTTTTCACTATATCAACAGTCAGTATCTGTTCACACAGTGAAAAAGCGTCGTACAAAAACCTCCCTCAGTCAGACTGAACAGAAACTGAAGTGACTGCTGCAGCTGGAAGCTACTGCAGAGACTGATACAGTTCACTGAGGACACACACACACACACACACACATGCACACACACACCCTGAATCACACACTAAGAAATCAGTTTTTGTGTAGATGACATTCTACTATTCATCACAATATCACTGTTACTTTGTAAAAATAATGACTCAAGTTAAATTAGTCATCAATTTAAATGATTGACTTAGAGTACAAAACTATCATCTGAAAAAATGACCTTATTAGCGAGTGATTTAGTAGGAAAACAATAAAACAAACCCACACATACACTTTTATACAGTCAGGTCCATAAGTATTTGATCAATTACACAGTTTGTATAATTTTTCCTCTGTACACCACCACAATGGATCTGAAATGAATCCATCAAGATGTGATTAAACTGTAGACTATCAGCTTTAATTCAAAGGGTTTAACAAAAAATATCACATTAACTGTTTAGGAATTACAGTCATTTTAATACACAGTCCCTCCATTTTCAGAGGCTGAACAGTAATTGGACAGTTGACTGACAGTCAGTCTCATGTCCAGGTGTGGCCTGTTCCCTCATTATTTCATGACACATTCAGCAGATAAAAAGTCTGGAGTTGATTCCAAGTGTTGAATCTGTGTTTGGTAGCTGTTGATGGGAAGTTTGAATATGCAGTCCAAAGAGGTGTTGATCAAAGTGTTTAGGAGGCAGTCAGAGTGGCAGAGGTGTGTCAGGAGGATATGAGCCACACCTGAATCCACTTCTCCTGATTGCTGTATAAGAGGACTGGAGATGTCAGTTCTCTCTGTCCTCACAGCAAGAGGGGGTTTGTTTGGTTGTGTTTTGAGGTTGTATTAGTACACATTCAGTATACATCACACTTTCTCACATTCATGCACTCATCACACCACTGATAATACTGATCTACATAACCCACGGTACATTTGTGTATGGTTCATGATTATTCATGTTGTCTTCCGTGTTTCACTTGGACCTTGAGCTGGTTTTGTCCTGAACCAGGGAGGGGTGGAGAGGTTTGCTTTTGAATCTCATGTTACCATTTTCTTGATTTCCAGAAGCATAAAATGAATGTATTTGAGGATGAAAATCAATAAAACAAAATTACTTTACCATTATTTTCATGTCTTTAAGTTCATAATCTGATCAGGAACTTAATCAGATTTTCTGACTATTTCCACTTACTTTTGAAATGTACAGAATACAAATTTCCATTGCACACATCTGTTATCTCAGCCTTGTGCTGGTTCTACTCTCTTTACAATGAACTGATTCCATTTTCATGCAGAACTAAAAATGCATTTAACTCTGCACCCTTTAACAACTGAGCTTTGTCAACCTTATATTATTAACTTTTTCAAGTATTCCCTTCACATTAATCCTTGTAGTACATACAACGCTGTACCAGTAACAACTAACAAGTCTCTGAACTTTTTTAACCTTACATCATTAATTTTAATTTTCTCCCTTCACATGCATCATTGTACATGCAACACTGTGTCAGTAACAACTAACAAGTCTCTGTTGGAGTCAGTCAGATCATTTCCATAGAGAGCCACTTTGCATCAGCAGCACCATGCTCCAGTGCTCTGGGAGAGTTTATAGTCCTGAGAGTTGAAGACTGGATGACTGACAGCTGTCCTTCATGACAACAGAAGCCACAGAAATCCTCCTCATCAAAAACATGACTTTGATCTCCGTCCTCATCTGGACTCTCCTCTGCTGCTGCTTCACAGGTAAAGTCCAGAGAATCAAACTCCTCTCCTCTATCAACATCCGTCCCTCTGAAATGAAGCCCACAAAACCATGTTTTATGTTTCTGTCTCTGTATCCTCAGAGTCCAGAGGCCAGGTCACAGTGACTCAGCCTGGAGCAGTGAGATCTGCTCTGGGAGGATCTGTCTCCATCAGATGTAGGACCAGTCAGGATGTTTATTATAGCAGCCCATACCACTATTTAGCCTGGTACCAACAGAGAGATGGAGAAACTCCTAAACTGCTTATTTATGTTGCTACCGATCGAGTATCAGGGATTCCAGATCGTTTTACAGGCAGTGGATCAAACTCTGACTTCACTCTGACCATCAGTGGAGTCCAGGCTGAAGATGCAGCAGTTTACTACTGTCAGAGTCTTCACTATATCAACAGTCAGTGGGTGTTCACACAGTGAAAAAGCGTCGTACAAAAACCTCCCTCAGTCAGACTGAACAGAAACTGAAGTGACTGCTGCAGCTGGAAGCTACTGCAGAGACTGATACAGTTCACTGAGGACACACACACACACACATACACACACACACACGCACTACCCTTATTTCCTATAAATGCACCAACATCTCAGACTATTCAGAGTCACAAATCACAAAATCAACCTTTACACAGATGACATTCTATTATACATCACAATAGCATCATCCTCCAGGCCCCTTAGTCCCACACCTGACCAGTAATCAAAGCACTCACTCGTTTGCTACATAAACAGCACAGTTTACACTCATTGGTTAGAAGTGGTGATGTCATGATTGCGATTTAAGTAGTTTGACAGAAATGGAAAGAAGAAGAGGAGGACTATAAAGCCAGTGATACCCCATAAAGGAACAAGGGATAGTATGAGTGAAGAGATCTTCCTTGTTGAACTTTCAAAGCTTCCTTGACAAGTAAATGTTAAAATTCCTATTCCTCTACTCTATTCTTCCTCCAGTAAAAATACTCATGTCCAGGTGTGGCCTGTTCCCTCGTTATTTCATGACAAATTCAGCAGATAAAAAGTCTGGAGTTGATTCCAAGTGTTGAATTTGTGTTTGGTAGCTGTTGATGGGAAGTTTGAATATGCAGTCCAAAGAGGTGTTGATCAAAGTGTTTAGGAGGCAGTCAGAGTGGCAGAGGTGTGTCAGGAGGATATGAGCCACACCTGAATCCACTTAGCCCATAATCTGATCAGAAACTAAAAGAGATTTTCTGGCTACTCCTGCTTAAAATGTAAATACACATAGCTGAAAAGTCAATCTGTCATCTAAGTCTAGTATTGGTTCTCCTTGATTTAGTGTACTGATTACATTTTGATAAAAAAATTAAAAGCACATTCATCTCTGCACTATTTAAAAGCAGAACTTTATCAACCTTTTCTTTCTCCCTCCACATAAATCATTGTTCATACAACACAGTGTCAGTAACAACTAACAAGTTGGAGTCAGTCAGATCATTTCCATAGAGAGCCACTTTGCATCAGCAGCACCATGCTCCAGTGCTCTGGGAGAGTTTATAGTCCTGAGAGTTGAAGACTGGATGACTGACAGCTGTCCTTCATGACAACAGAAGCCACAGAAATCCTCCTCATCAAAAACATGACTTTGATCTCTGTCCTCATCTGGACTCTCCTCTGCTGCTGCTTCACAGGTAAAGTCCAGAGAATCAAACTCCTCTCCTCTATCAACATCCGTCCCTCTGAAATGAAGCCCACAAAACCATGACGCTGCTTTATGTTTCTGTCTCTGTATCCTCAGAGTCCAGAGGCCAGGTCACAGTGACTCAGCCTGGAGCAGTGAGCGCTGCTCTGGGAGGCTCTGTCACCATCACATGTAGAACCAGTCAGAATGTTTATAGTTCAAACCGTTTAGCTTGGTACCAACAGAGAGATGGAGAAACTCCTAAACTGCTTATTTACTATGCTACAACTCGAGTATCAGGGATTCCAGATCGTTTTACAGGCAGTGGATCAAACTCTGACTTCACTCTGACCATCAGTGGAGTCCAGGCTGAAGATGCAGCAGTTTACTACTGTCAGAGTTATCACTACATCAACAGTCAGAATGTGTTCACACAGTGAAAAAGCGTCGTACAAAAACCTCCCTCAGTCAGACTGAACAGAAACTGAAGTGACTGCTGCAGCTGGAAGCTACTGCAGAGACTGATACAGTTCACTGAGGACACACACACACACACACACACACACACACAGATGTGCATATAAAAATTTGCTTAGATATGTTTATCTAACAGTCAACTCATAATCCACACAGGTATACATAATTGTAACATGGTTCAACAGAGAATATATGAGCTCACAAGAATTTACCACAATATTGAACACGGTTATTTATTACTCCACTACTGTTTTGATGGTCTGCTGATGACATCTTATTATACATCACAAAATGCTCACCTTGAATAATCTCAGTCCATCATCCAACCAAAGATTATTTTATTTTCATCACAGATGTGTTCATTTAATGTCATTTATTTATTCATTGATTTAACAGGGCCTGTGCACATAAACAAATATTGCTGTCAATGAGCTAAAGTTGTGTGGTATATTAGATGGTGATGTTGATGTGAAGATGATGAAGAGAAGATCTCCGCTGACACTGACTTACTTGTATATAGAAGTTTATTACAAAGTAGTTCAGCATCGGACAAGCACTGCAGTAGCCTGTGAGAGGATCCGAGCCAATATGGATCTCTCTCCCTAACAGCTCTGAACACCAGTATATATATATGTTAGTCGTCTTTACGATTTACAGCAAGACATTGGGCTCTCACTCAATGACCTCACTTTTTCCAAGAGGCAGAGAGAAGGGAGGAAAGACCCTCTCCCTGTTCCTTATATGTATATGTTCATGGCTACTAACCTAAACATGAACCCAAAGAATAGAAAGACATACATGGAGCTTCAGGCATTGCAAAAGAGTAAAAACCATATATGGAACGTCAGACACTACATTGACTAGAACATTTTTTAAGTCAGTGTAAAGCAAATTCAGAGATTTGTCTCTAAACACCTTCTTTATGTCAGAAAATAGTTCCTGAAAACATGTGTAAAGTCTGTAAACTGTGTGTTACTGCATTGAGGAGTTAGATCGTTTCACAGTTTTCCATCAGTTTCTCAGGATTTTAAGGGCGGGTCTGAAACGGTGGTTCAATGACGCAGTGGAGCCACCACTCAGCATAACCCCGCCCCTAAGAATGTGACCGTTATAAATAACAGCGCTGCGTCAGCATCAACGCTCCTCCTGCTTGACTGCAGGTCGTTTCACTCTGGTTAGTTTTACAAACTTTGATCTGAGACATCGGGAATCCAACGTTAATCTGCTGTCACTTTTGAATGAGGCCGAACCGACTGTGCCCCGCCCACCTCAACCTCCACCCCCATCCTTCTGTCCCGCTGTGTGTGTGTGTGTGTGTGTGTGTCTCTAATGTGTGTATTCTTTGATGACTTAAACACGAACGTCTGGGCAACTCCAAGGCAGCTAGTATCTGTTTTACAGTTTATCATATAAAGGGTGCTAACAGGATGCTAACAGGGTGCTAACGGTCACTGTGATGCAGTGTTAGAGTGGGCGTGGTTTCAGCGCCTGCAGCAGACACGCCCCCAGCGTCTCAGAGAGAGCTGCTCATTTTATCATGATTTGAAACCTAATTTCATATATTTGCCGATTTTCTTAATCATTTAAATTTAGCTGAGTGGTTTATAACACATTTTCCTGTGGTGTGACTGACTCAGAGCACATAGGCTACGTGTTACTGCCTTACACAGACTTTAACTGTAGTCCCTGGACTGATGTTAGAAGGTCATCATAAACAAAGAAAGATTAAAATGATCTGCAAAGTTATTTAACATAAGATTATTCTAAGCATTCAAAGAAATAATTAAAACAGAAAAGAATATATGTTTTTTAAAAAGGACACCATCACTGCACTGTTAAGGGTATCAATTTATGTGGAGCAAAGAAGCACACAATAAAATATGTACAAAGCTATGAAATGTGGAATATTAATGTTATCTGTGCTTGATTTGCTTGTTGAGCACACAACTACTTTGTAACACACACAAAGAGCACACAGGGTGAATATTATGAATAAAAGTGCATAGAGGACATGCCCTCCACTACAAAACCTGTTTCATAATAGTTATATTTTATGAAGTATTTGTGAGACAAAATTACTGAAGTGAAACATTTGTCACAAAAACTAGATATTATATATAAACAGCATCATCAGAGTGATCAACTCTCTGTAGGAGTCAGTCAGAGCATTTCCATAGAGAGCCACTTTGCATCAGCAGCACCATGCTCCAGTGCTCTGGGAGAGTTTATAGTCCTGAGAGTTGAAGACTGGATGACTGACAGCTGTCCTTCATGACAACAGAAGCCACAGAAATCCTCCTCATCAAAAACATGACTTTGATCTCCGTCCTCATCTGGACTCTCCTCTGCTGCTGCTTCACAGGTAAAGTCCAGAGAATCAAACTCCTCTCCTCTATCAACATCCGTCCCTCTGAAATGAAGCCCACAAAACCATGACGCTGCTTTATGTTTCTGTCTCTGTATCCTCAGAGTCCAGAGGCCAGGTCACAGTGACTCAGTCTGGAGCAGTGAGATCTGCTCTGGGAGGCTCCGTCACCATCACATGTAGAACCAGTCAGGATGTTTATGTTTATAACAACAACCACCTTTTAGCCTGGTACAAACAGAAAGATGGAGAAACTCCTAAACTGCTCATTTACCGTGCTTCCACTCGAGCATCAGGGAGTCCAGGTCGTTTTACAGGCAGTGGATCAAACTCTGACTTCACTCTGACCATCAGTGGAGTCCAGGCTGAAGATGCAGCAGTTTACTACTGTCAGAGTCTTCACTATATCAACAGTAAAGATGTGTTCACACAGTGAAAAAGCGTCGTACAAAAACCTCCTCAAAAACTGAAGTGACTGCTGCAGCTGGAAGCTACTGCAGAGACTGATACAGTTCACTAGACATGGATGTCCTCCTTCACTACTCTTGTTGATGCTTTCATGAAGAATCACACAAAAATCAAAGGCATCTTTGTGCAGTCATACCACCATAAAATCTATACTGTTGACATTCTGCTTTATTTCACAATTTTCTTTCCTTCCTTCCATCTCAAGTTAGATAGAAACAATATTATAGTGTCTTTCTCTTGATTTTATGGAGGGTGTCTAGTACCAAGGAAGGCATTACATTTGTACAATCATTACACCTAATGCTAATATCATACTCATACTCATACTATAGACATCTGTATATTTTATTATGATGATGATGATGATGATTATTATTATTATTATTATTGGGGGCTTTTATGCCTTTATTTGATAGGCAGTGGATATAGACAGGTTGACAGTTCAGGAGTAAAACCCTGGTCTAATTATTCAGCCATCTGGTCACCCCCTATCAACAGTTTTAGCTCATCAGTTTTAGAAAACTGAAATTTTTACAAAATTCGATCAAGCTGTACCTTGGTGACTATCCATGAAATGATCAAATCATGTTAGAACAACTAAAATATCAGCAAATAAATCCCTGTATCTATTTAAAATACACAAAACAGCTGATTTGATGAATCAGTCTTTATTGTATTGAAATACAGGAAAATAAGAAGAGGCAACAAAACTTATTACTGAAACATGAAATTATAGACAAACAGATTCAGAGAGAGTGGAGACTGAGAGCAGTAGCAGAGTAAAACCAGTAGCAGAGTCCCAGTGAGTCAGGTCAGGACTAACACTGGTCTCTCCTCAGTATCTCTGAGACCAGAGTCTGGGAGCCCTGGGTGGCCTCACAGGTCACAGAGACCACCTTCTGCCACTGGTCTACAGGGAGCTTCAGGGTGCTGCTCCAGCTGTAGAGGCCGTCCTTCCCCACCACCCCGGGGCTCTTGGTCTCCTCCCAGTTGCTGCCGCTGCTTCTGCCGTCCACCTTCCAGGCCAGACTCCAGTCTGAGGGGAAGCCCTTGTTGGCCAGGCACATGAGCATGGCCTTCCCCTGGTCCAGCTCCTCAGTGGAGGGGCGCAGCACGGTCAGGGTGGGACGAGTATCACCTAGGAGACACCAATCAGCTTAGAGGACAGGGACCACACAGCTGTCAATCAAACACCAGACACTTGGACACCTTTACTGTGTGAGAGTTGATTTTCTCCTTTAAGGAGTTTGTGTCAGATGTTTTTCTGCTCCACCAGTCACTCACTCACACATTGTTTCACTTCCCTTTAAGAAGCCTCTCATGCATGTCAGCACAGACAGAATCATCGTACAGTTTGACCTGAAATACATCAAACTACACTGGAAATAACAACAGGTTTTACAAAGTTTTAAACTTTCTCATCAAAATCAACAAAAATCTTAATTATACATTACTTTGGTTTTCTGGGGAAACATCTACAGATACAAGTAATAATCTGAAAACCATCAAATGTTCTTCATGTGGAGTTAAACCATGCTTTAAAAAACCTTTCAATGATTTCAAACTACATCAGAAACAATGTAAAATCCAACAAAGCGATACAGATTTTCTAACCTTTTCAAATATCAGTCTTCATCTTCACATTGTTTTACTTCACTTGGATGAATCTTAATCTTTAAACAAGTTATCATTTAGGTTTGAAAATAAAATCGATTCTAAGAAAACATATTTAAAATCAATTTTTAAGTTTGAACTTTTCTACAGTTCAACTTAAATTTCTTCATGACAAGACTGTGTAAAGAAAAGTTTAGTAAATCTGCTCTGAGTTCAGCTCCATGATGAAGGAGGAGAAATAAAAACAAAATTACTAAAAGTGTTATAAATAAAATAATTTTATCTGCTGCAAACATTTAAAAACTCAAATTAAAACATTACAATACATTATTTACTTTTTTAGTATTTATGCAGAAACTTACTTCCAATATCCAGTTTGGTTCCTCCACCAAAAGTCCTCCACAGTGATACAAACTCATTGAGCCGTCGTACAAAAACCTCTGACTGTAGAGACACGGCTCTCTGACTTTGTCAGACTGAACTAAATCTACAGGTTCTCATGATAACACATTTAAAATAAATAGTGATGGTATATTACTTTTCCTCAGGTCTTCTCAAAACTGAAGTCATTAAAATCAGAATAACACTTTCTGGATTTGAAAAACTGAACTGTTGACTGTTGCAAATTTTTTAAAGACAACATTAAAAACATTTTCTTTAGTGTTCTGACTAAGGAAGAGATGAAAATGAGGCAAACTGATTAATAAAAATCTAAAACATGAACTTACTTCCAATATCCAGTTTGGTTCCTCCACCGAACGTGAGCCACAGTGATACAAACTCATTGAGCCGTCGTACAAAAACCTCTGACTGTAGAGAGACACGGCTCTCTGACTTTGAAACAAACAAACTCACCAAAATTAGTCTGTAACATTTCTTTCTGCTTATTTTAAAATCTGACAATAACACTGTGTGTTTTAAAAATGTGAATATAGAACATGGAACTTTCCTAGTAATACTTCAAAATATAAGAAAGAAACAGACTCATTTAAATTAGTCTCTTAGTAACATTTAGTACATTTAGTACCAATATTGTATTTTGGTATTTGTTCATACATATCTCGATTTGAATGAAAAATGAACCTTTACATTAAAACACCTTCCATTAAAATAATAATTTATTCAAATCTTTATTTAAGCCAAAATATCATTCAGGTTTTCCTCAATTTGTAATGATGTTAAGATACAAAGAAATAAACAGAGTGAAAAAGTAGGACAATAGTCCTAGTAGTAGTATTAGTGAAAACAGTTGCGCACTGAGGTTAAGTGGTTTGAGCTCATCATCTTGAATTGTTCAGGGGTAGTGAGAGTGTTGATCTTGAGAGTGTTGTAGACAATTCCATGTGTTTGGTTCACAAAAACTAGAAGCCGATTTTTGGGAGCATAAGACAATTAGTAGATCAGTTTGGTAGAGTCCTGTGGTCCAGTCTAACACAGATGTTGAACAGGGTGGTGAATGTCCAATAAAGACTTTATGGATGAAAAGATACAAGTGTTTATCACACCTCAACACGACAGAGGACCAAACAACTTTGTTATACAGAATGTAATGGTGAGAGTCAAAGAGATCTCTGGCAATGAATCTGATAAACTGAGTCTAGGAGGTTTGAGATTAGAAACAGCATAGTCTGTAGTACATAAAATTAAGAATGAAGACATCCTGATCAATATTCTGATTGATCCATTGATAAACATCATCATCAGAGTGATCCAGCTCTCTGTTGGAGTCAGTCAGAGCATTTCCATAGAGAGCCACTTTGCATCAGCAGCACCATGCTCCAGTGCTCTGGGAGAGTTTATAGTCCTGAGAGTTGAAGACTGGATGACTGACAGCTGTCCTTCATGACAACAGAAGCCACAGAAATCCTCCTCATCAAAAACATGACTTTGATCTCCGTCCTCATCTGGACTCTCCTCTGCTGCTGCTTCACAGGTAAAGTCCAGAGAATCAAACTCCTCTCCTCTATCAACATCCGTCCCTCTGAAATGAAGCCCACAAAACCATGACGCTGCTTTATGTTTCTGTCTCTGTATCCTCAGAGTCCAGAGGCCAGGTCACAGTGACTCAGTCTGGAGCAGTGAGATCTGCTGTGGGAGGCTCCGTCACCATCACATGTAGAACCAGTCAGAACGTTCATGCTGGAGCTTACCATGACTCATACTGGTACCAATACAAATATGGAGAAACTCCTAAACTGCTCATTTATGGGGCCTCTCATAGAGCATCAGGGATTCCAGATCGTTTTACAGGCAGTGGATCAAACTCTGACTTCACTCTGACCATCAGTGGAGTCCAGGCTGAAGATGCAGCAGTTTACTACTGTAAGGGTCATTTCAATGCAAACGGCCAGTGGTTGTTCACACAATGAAAAAGCGTCGTACAAAAACCTCCCTCAGTCAGACTGAACAGAAACTGAAGTGACTGCTGCAGCTGGAAGCTACTGCAGAGACTGATACAGTTCACTGAGGACACACACACACACACACACACACACACACACACACACACACACACACATGCATGCGCAGAAATCCTTCATATGGAAATCAAATAATATTTGTTAACATTTTATCCACCATCCATTATAATCTCATCATAATTCAATGTTTTTATCTGATTTTTGAAAGAGTCCAATGTGACCATCCTGGGAAAGTTAATGATAAATTCCATGCTCATGACCTTTGACCTCAGCCTCACACTGAATCCCTGCTATTTCAACTGTTAAAAGAGAATATGCTGCAGAGTAGGAATGGAAGCAACAACTGGAACAACTTCACCTACCTCCGAGGTGCATGGAGAGGGGAGAAGTGTGAGGAGACAACTCCACAAATACTTGTATTACAAAGAAGGTTTTTACTGTCATACGTATGTGACGACTAGACCCACTGGAGGAAGAGACACAGAGGTTAATAAAATGTATTTGAGGTAAACTCAACCCCTCCTGTGGACTACAGCAGAGGAAGCTACAACTGCTGTTGATCTCCTTCAGATTATATGAAACTGGTCTTCAGTTTTTCACTTCTGGGCTCAGTACCCATGGCAACAGTCAGACATCACTTCTTAACCCTGAAAACTGACATGTTTTATTACTAAATGTAAAAGGTTAAAACTAGCCCTCTGTTATTCCAGTGTTTATTTGCAGTTTCAAACAAAAGTCTTACAAATGATAATCTGTGTTCTTCATGTCTGCACGAGTCATCATTAAACAGTCAGATTTTATTACACAAACATTCAAATCAATCATCAATCAACTGTTAACATTTAAGCAGTTTTTTCAAACCCATAAAATTCTCAAAATGTCAACTGGGTATGAAAACCTTAGTCTGGGAGAATGATTAAGAAACATTAAATATGGAACCAAATATTACAGGCTGTTCTAGAAACAAAACATTAAAGCTGAAATTAGAAATGAAATTAAACCATTTTAGACCATTTCAAAGTATTTCCATAGAGAGCCACTTTGCATCAGCAGCACCATGCTCCAGTGCTCTGGGAGAGTTTATAGTCCTGAGAGTTGAAGACTGGATGACTGACAGCTGTCCTTCATGACAACAGAAGCCACAGAAATCCTCCTCATCAAAAACATGACTTTGATCTCCGTCCTCATCTGGACTCTCCTCTGCTGCTGCTTCACAGGTAAAGTCCAGAGAATCAAACTCCTCTCCTCTATCAACATCCGTCCCTCTGAAATGAAGCCCACAAAACCATGACGCTGCTTTATGTTTCTGTCTCTGTATCCTCAGAGTCCAGAGGCCAGGTCACAGTGACTCAGCCTGGAGCAGTGAGTGCTGCTCTGGGAGACTCTGTCACCATCACATGTAGGACCAGTCAGGATGTTTACGTTTATAGCAACAACCACTGTTTAGCTTGGTACAAACAGAGAAATGGAGAAACTCCTAAACTGCTCATTTACTGGGCTACCAGTCGACAATCAGGGATTCCAGGTCGTTTTACAGGCCGTGGATCAAACTCTGACTTCACTCTGACCATCAGTGGAGTCCAGGCTGAAGATGCAGCAGTTTACTACTGTCAGAGTTTTCACTCTATCAACAGTCAGAATGTGTTCACACAGTGAAAAAGCGTCGTACAAAAACCTCCCTCAGTCAGACTGAACAGAAACTGAAGTGACTGCTGCAGCTGGAAGCTACTGCAGAGACTGATACAGTTCACTGAGGACACACACACACACACACACACACACATAAAATTACTGATTTGTCTCTAACCCTTCTCCTCTGTTTCATGTTTTCAGGTTCATCAGGAGACATCATCCTGACTCAGTCTCCTGGAGCTCAGTCTGTTGTTCTGGGACAGACTGTCTCTATCAGATGTAAAGCCAGTTCAAGTATGAGTAGCTACCTTCACTGGTACCTTCAGAAACCTGGAGAACCTCCTAAACTCCTGATTGCTGATACCACATACCGTCAGTCTGGAGTTTCAGATCGTTTCAGTGCGAGTTATTCTGGAACTGACTTCACTCTGACCATCAGTAGAGTCCAGACTGAAGATGCAGGAGGTTATTACTGTCAGCAGCGTAACAGCTACCCACTCACACAGTGATACAACGTCGTACAAAAACCTTCAAGTGGAGAGGAACTGATCTGACTCAACAGCTGCACAGACAAACAGTGAGCGTTGCTCTGGGAGGCTCTGTCACCATCACATGTAGTACCAGTCAGAATGTTTATCTTCATTACAACAGCCACTGTTTAGCCTGGTACCAACAGAGAGATGGAGAAACTCCTAAACTGCTTATTCACACTGCTACCACTCGAGAATCAGGGATTCCAGATCGTTTTACAGGCAGTGGATCAAACTCTGACTTCACTCTGACCATTAGTGGAGTCCAGGCTGAAGATGCAGCAGTTTACTACTGTCAGAGTTATCATGAAATCAACAGTCAGAATGTGTTCACACAGTGAAAAAGCATTGTACAAAAACCTCCCTCAGTCAGACTGAACAGAAACTGAAGTGACTGCTGCAGCTGGAAGCTACTGCAGAGACTGATACAGTTCACTGAGGACACACACACACACACTAACGTTTTCCATTTCATCAAAAAGATCAAAAAGATCAGATTAATTTATATATAAAGGTTCAGTTGATCTTGTTATCTCCTTTCTCCAGGATTCAATCTATTATACACTAGTTTCCATCAAGAATTCCACCAACATCAGTCACACATCAGGTTTTTTGCAGATGACATTCTACTATACATCACAATCTAAACATTTTACCAGCTTTCAGTCCAAAACCTGATCAGTAACCAAAACACATATCTCTTATATATAAACAACAACCTTTAAAGTGACATTTATATTTCTCAGTATGATAATAAAAGATAAAATACTGTATGAGAAATAAATATCACCCAAATTTCAAAGATTACTGTTTATATTCTCTCACTTATTCTAAGTGACATCAGGCCATCCACATTATCAGTGGTCAGGACATGCTAACACAGTGAAGAGTCAAAAACCTCCCTCAGCTACTGGCTGGAGGAACATGGGCAGATGTATCATTGGTTAGATATGGTAATGTCATGATTGTGAATTGAGTAATTTGATAGAAATGGAAAGAAGTAGATCAGGACTATAAAGCCAATGATACCTCATAAAGGAACAAGGGATAGTATGAGTGAAGAGATTTTTCTTGTTGAACTTTCAAAGCTTCCTTGACAAGTAAATGTTAAAATTCCTATTCCTCTACTCTATTCTTCCTCCAGTAAAAATACTCATGTCCAGGTGTGGCCTGTTCCCTCATTATTTCATGACAAATTCAGCAGATAAAAAGTCTGGAGTTGATTCCAAGTGTTGAATTTGTGTTTGGTAGCCGTTTATCACACCACTGATAATACTGATCTACATAACCCACAGTAAATGTGTGTATAGTTTACCAGTAGTTAAATAAATGTGTTTTGCTTTAATCCTTGATTAACTGTGTGGTCTCCCTTGTTTTATTGGGAACTTGAGCTGGTTTTGTCATGAACCAGGGAGGGGTGGAGAGGTTTGCTTTTGAGTCTCACTCTACCAGTAGCTTGATTTCCAGAATCTGCATATTGTAGCTGCAAGTACATGTAACAAACTAAATGTGAGTTGTTACCACCTACCTCTGCACACCACCATAAAATTAATTTCTTTTCAGAATATTACAATACTATTATTTTAACCCATAATCTGACAGGGACAAAAGCAGAATTTCTGACTACTCTGTAATTAACTTTGAAATGTACAGAATACAAATGGCCATTGCAAACACTTGTCATCTCAGCCTAGTGCTGGTTCCACTGTTTATACAATGTACCGATTACATTTTCACAAAAAACCTGAACTTTTTCAACCTTACATCAATAACTTTAATTTTTTCCTTTACGTGCATCATTGTACATGCAGCACTGTACCAGTAACAACTAACAAGTCTCTGTTGGAGTCAGTCAGAGCATTTCCATAGAGAGCCACTTTGCATCAGCAGCACCATGCTCCAGTGCTCTGGGAGAGTTTATAGTCCTGAGAGTTGAAGACTGGATGACTGACAGCTGTCCTTCATGACAACAGAAGCCACAGAAATCCTCCTCATCAAAAACATGACTTTGATCTCCGTCCTCATCTGGACTCTCCTCTGCTGCTGCTTCACAGGTAAAGTCCAGAGAATCAAACTCCTCTCCTCTATCAACATCCGTCCCTCTGAAATGAAGCCCACAAAACCATGACGCTGCTTTATGTTTCTGTCTCTGTATCCTCAGAGTCCAGAGGCCAGGTCACAGTGACTCAGCCTGGAGCAATGAGTGCTGCTGTGGGAGGCTCCGTCACCATCACATGTAGAACCAGTCAGAATGTTCATTATAACAGCCCATACCACTATTTAGCCTGGTACCAACAGAGAGATGGAGAAACTCCTAAACTGCTAATTTACCTTGCTTCCACTCGAGCATCAGGGATTCCAGGTCGTTTTACAGGCAGTGGATCAAACTCTGACTTCACTCTGACCATCAGTGGAGTCCAGGCTGAAGATGCAGCAGTTTATTACTGTCAGAGTCTTCACTATATCAACAGTCAGTGGGTGTTCACACAGTGAAAAAGCGTCGTACAAAAACCTCCCTCAGTCAGACTGAACAGAAACTGAAGTGACTGCTGCAGCTGGAAGCTACTGCAGAGACTGATACAGTTCACTAGACATGGATGTCCTCCCTCACTACTCTTGTTGATGCTTTCATGAAGAATCACACAAAAAACAAAGGCACTTTTGTGCAGTCATACCACCATAAAATCTATACTGTTGACATTCTGCTTTATTTCACAATTTTCTTTCCTTCCTTCCATTTCAAGTTAGATAGAAACAATGTTATAGTGTCTTTCTCTTGATTTTATGGAGGGTGTCTGGCACCAAGGAAGGCATTACATTTGTACAATCATTACACCTAATGCTAATATTACTAATAACTAATATTGTGTTATTTTTATATATTTGTATGATTATGTTTTCTCTCCCTGGCATCTCATACTACAGACATCTGTATATTTATTATGATTATTATTTTTATCATTATTATTATTGGGAGTTTTAATGCCTTTATTTGATAGACAGTGGATATAGACAGGTTGACAGTTCAGGAGTAAAACCCTGGTCTAATTATTCAGCCATCTGGTCACCCCCTATCAACAGTTTTAGCTCATCAGTTTTAGAAAAATGAAACTTTTACAAAATGCGATCAAGCTGTACCTTGGTGACTATCCATGAAATGATCAAATCATGTTAGAACAACTAAAATATCAGCAAATAAATTCCTGTATCTGTTTAAAATACACAAAACAGCTGATTTGATGAATCAGTCTTTATTGTATTGAAATACAGAAAAATAACAAGAAGCAACAAACCTTATTACTGAAACATGAAATTATAGATAGACAGATTCAGAGAGAGTGGAGACTAAGAGCACTAGCAGAGTAAAACCAGTAGCAGAGTCCCAGTGAGTCAGGTCAGGACTAACACTGGTCTCTCCTCAGTATCTCTGAGACCAGAGTCTGGGAGCCCTGGGTGGCCTCACAGGTCACAGAGACCACCTTCTGCCACTGGTCTACAGGGAGCTTCAGGGTGCTGCTCCAGCTGTAGAGGCCGTCCTTCCCCAGCACCCCGGGGCTCTTGGTCTCCTCCAAGTTGCTGCCGCTGCTTTTGCCGTCCACCTTCCAGGCCAGACTCCAGTCTGAGGGGAAGCCCTTGTTGGCCAGGCACATGAGCATGGCCTTCCCCTGGTCCAGCTCCTCAGTGGAGGGGCGCAGCACCGTCAGGGTGGGACGAGTATCACCTAGGAAACACCAATCAGCTTAGAGGACAGGGACCACACAGCTGTCAATCAAACACCAGACACTTGGACACCTTTACTGTGTGAGAGTTGATTTTCTCCTTTAAGGAGTTTGTGTCAGATGTTTTTCTGCTCCACCAGTCACTCACTCACACATTGTTTCACTTCCCTTTAAGAAGCCTCTCATGCATGTCAGCACAGAGAGAATCATCGTACAGTTTGACCTGAAATACATCAAACTACACTGGAAATAACAACAGATTTTACAACGTTTTAAACTTTCTCATCAAAATCAACAAAAATCTTAATTATACATTACTTTGGTTTTCTGGGGAAACATCTACAGATACAAGTAATGATCTGAAAACCATCAAATGTTCTTCATGTGGAGTTAAACCATGCTTTAAAAAACCTTTCAATGATTTCAAACTACATCAGAAACAATGTAAAATCCAACAAAGCGATACAGATTTTCTAACCTTTTCAAATATCAGTCTTCATCTTCACATTGTTTTACTTCACTTGGATGAATCTTAATCTTTAAACAAGTTATCATTTAGGTTTGAAAATAAAAACCATTCTAAGAAAACATATTTAAAATCAGTTTTTAAGTTTGAACTTTTCTACAGTTCAACTTAAATTTCTTCATGACAAGAATGTGTAAAGAAAAGTTTAGTAAATCTGCTCTGAGTTCAGCTCCATGATGAAGGAGGAGAAATAAAAACATAAATACTAAAAGTGATATAAAATAAAACATTATTTTATCTGCTTCAAACATTCAAAAACATTGTGTTACATTAATGTTATATTAATGTTTGTGAAGAAACTTACTTCCAATATCCAGTCTGGTTCCTCCACCGAACGTGTCCCACAGTGATACAAACTCATTGAGCCGTCGTACAAAAACCTCTGACTGTAGAGAGACACGGCTCTCTGACTTTGAAACAAACAACCTCACCAAAATTAGTCTGTTACATTACATTTTGACATGGAATATGAAAAATGACAATGACCACACAATCCCAGAATGTTAATTTTTTATTAGATGTATTAATTTTCAAATAAAAGTATGGTAACATTTCTAGCAAAAAGGGAACTGAATAAAGTTTTGGAGCAAATTATGGCCAGGAGAAAAAAGGCAAATCACCATAAAAAGGTATTGGAAATATTCTTATTAATTGATAAACAGCATCATCAGAGTGATCAACTCTCTGTTGGAGTCAGTCAGATCATTTCCATAGAGAGCTACTTTGCATCAGCAGCACCATGCTCCAGTGCTCTGGGAGAGTTTATAGTCCTGAGAGTTGAAGACTGGATGACTGACAGCTGTCCTTCATGACAACAGAAGCCACAGAAATCCTCCTCATCAAAAACATGACTTTGATCTCCGTCCTCATCTGGACTCTCCTCTGCTGCTGCTTCACAGGTAAAGTCCAGAGAATCAAACTCCTCTCCTCTATCAACATCCGTCCCTCTGAAATGAAGCCCACAAAACCATGACGCTGCTTTATGTTTCTGTCTCTGTATCCTCAGAGTCCAGAGGCCAGGTCACAGTGACTCAGCCTGGAGCAGTGAGATCTGCTGTGGGAGGCTCTGTCACCATCACATGTAGGACCAGTCAGAATGTTTACTTTGGGGGCACCTACCACTATTTAGCCTGGTACCAACAGAGAGATGGAGAAACTCCTAAACTGCTAATTTCCCTTGCTACCAGTCGACAGTCAGGGATTCCAGATCGTTTTACAGGCAGTGGATCAAACTCTGACTTCACTCTGACCATCAGTGGAGTCCAGGCTGAAGATGCAGCAGTTTACTACTGTCAGAGTCTTCACTCTATCA
Organism: Lates calcarifer; assembly: GCF_001640805.2. Taxonomy (NCBI): domain Eukaryota; kingdom Metazoa; phylum Chordata; class Actinopteri; family Centropomidae; genus Lates; species Lates calcarifer. The sequence continues at coordinate 21,210,827 of NC_066835.1, read as the reverse complement.
ACAGTCAGTGGGTGTTAACACAGTGAAAAAGCGTCGTACAAAAACCTCCCTCAGTCAGACTGAACAGAAACTGAACTGACTGCTGCAGCTGGAAGCTACTGCAGAGAGTTCACTGAGGACACACACACACACACACACACACACACCTGTTGGTCTATTTTTGATGATACTCACTGACATAATGCATTCCCTAGCCCCTCCCCACCTCTCATCAACCCTGCAGTCACCTGAGTTCTCCTCACCTGACCCTCATTACCTAATCAACCTCGCACTATATATACCAGTTCCTTTCTTTGTTCCTTGCTGTGTTTTGTTGTATTTGCTGATTGACTGAGGTTTTGGCTCTTTGTTTCTGCCTTCCTGCATTGCTTGTTTTTTCTTTATATTGAGCAAACTTCACACCTCACAGTCCTTTCTCAATGGAAGCAAGATAGACACAGTAATTACTTTTTTTTTTATTTTAAACTTTTGCCAGTAAAATGCAAACCTCATAAAGTAGAGAAATAATTGACTGATACAAGCCTATTTCAGCCAACATAGGAGAAAACGCAACACAAATTATCTTGACTTAAACACATCACAACCCTTTTCACTTAACACAAGAAAAATAATCAACATAACTCAACAAGCACTTTCAGGAACGACTGCCTTTCTGACCTCTACGTGTACGCTGAGCTTTATTGTGTAGATTCATGGAGCGACTGCCAGGAGGTTGGTTGGAAGGGGTCACTGCTGAAACACTGCTGGGTAGCAAATGCCTTAGAGACACGAAGGTTTTGTGGTGAGAGGGGGCTGAGTTGCGATCCAGGGCCTCTGTCATTCGCTCCAGCCTCCTGCTCATGGACCACAGCAGGGAATGTGTACGGCTCTCCATCTGTCGGAGGCTCCTCTCAAAGCTCTGCCGCATCTCCATCAGCTCCACATGCAGCTTATCAAACCAGGCACGCTGAGTATCCAAGACGTCCTGATTATCCAGCCTTGTATCCGTGTCTCTCTGTGTCGTGGTGGGTTGTAAGGATGCGGTAGTATATGGAGACATGGTGGATGTCATGGCATGTGAGGACTGGGTGGTATATGGGGACATGGTACGATGTGAGGATGTCATGGCATGTGAGGACTGGGTGGTATATGGGGACATGGTACTATGTGAGGACGTGGTCACATGTGAAGATGTCCTTCGTTCACCAGCATCCTCATCCCCTGCTGGTAGATCCATGAGTGCAACTGAAGCTGACAAGAACATTTGATCGTTGTGTCAGTATCAGTCTAAATTATTACCACTGTAAATGTAAATATTGTGAATGTATGTGTAAATATATTTATAAAACCAGTTACAATTGAGTTACATTTCTCAACTTGCCTCACAACATTATCTGTACTTTCATAGAAATGGTTTGAAAAAGTTATTCTTTGACCTCTCTCATTTCCCTTAGTTACTCACTCTCTGAAACATCCACCTCCAGCAGCACCTCAGTTGAGTTGTTTTCCCCCAGCGGGTTCTTGGCCTGACAGAGGTAAAGTCCAGCATGAGACAGCTCCACAGAGGGTAAAGACAACACCTGTCCTGAGCCCACCTGGAGCAGGGTACTGGAAGCAGTCCTCCTGTACCAGCTGTATCTGTCTGCCGCTGGGTTGGCAGTGCTGCTGCAGGTCAGGTTCACACTGCTGCCCTCTACCAGGCTGCCTGTGAGACTGACCGCAACTGATACATTCACTGGAGCATCTGTACAAAAATCAAAAGACACTGCTGTGACCACACAAGTGTTAACTGTAAAAAGTTAAACATCTTCTCCCTGTTTGGTTTTGGATGACCTTGTCAATGTCTTTTACTAGATGGACACTCCACATAAAGTTAACGTTTTAAATACAATACATGCATAACTGTATACAGTAAACTACAGTGAGATTTTAAGTTCTGATTGCTCACATCATAATGAAAGAAAAACATGGTTTAAAGCTGATAACCACTTTTAGCTTGTCCATTAAGTATACACTCAATTGTCAGTTTATTAGGAGCACCAAAATATAATTCATGTAATCTAATCCAGTAGTCCAACAATAAATCCCTCCTGTCTTTAAGGGGTGTTGATTCAACTATATGCTAATTTTGGAGGCTGTAGTTTGTGGTGCATTGTATTATAAATATATATTATAATATATATATATATATTACAAATTGAAGTTTCAACAGTTCAGAACTTCAAAATTTACTTCACTTGATTATTTTGGCATATTCAAATAAATATAATAAATCTAATCTAAAATGTCTCATTAATATGCTTACAGTGAACATCCAGAAACACAGTGTTGCTCTGCACTGACTCCTGGCCTTCAACTGCACACATATAATTCCCAGTATCCTCTGCACCGGCCTGGAACTTGGATGGTTTGGCTACTGGTTGCCCATTTCTGAACCAGACAACTGGAGTCGGTCTGGACAGTTTGCAGGATGTGTCACATGTTAGAGTCACAGTTTGTCCCTCTATCACACTGTCAGGTTGCACTCTAGCAGTCAGACCTGTGTGAAACAGAGACAAATATACCACTGAAAAATTCAAACTTTTAATTTGACAAAGCAGACCGGATGGCAGTTATAGTGAACTGTACCTGTTACAGACAAATAGACCGATCCTTTACTGCGCCACCCGTACGTGTTTGTGTCAAACCTGAAGTAGTAGTATCCAGTGTCACTGTCTCGAAGATCATGAATCTCTAAGCTACAGTTGTGCTTTTGGTCACTGAGGTATTTCACACGATTTTGATATGAAGGCAGACTTGACAGCTCAGTGCGTCCCCAACTGCCATTTTTGACTTCTCCTCTGAACCATACAGTCTTGTGGACAGTCTCCCCATCTGGGTAGTTGAATGAACACCAGAGCTGTGCTGATGACCCTTTCAGAGCACAGGGATCTGGATTTTCAAAAGTCACTGACCACCTGGCCTTTCCTAGAAAAAAAAAAAAAAAGGGACATGCCATGCTGATAAATTGGATTCAGATAAATAATGAATCCTTGGCACAGCCCTGCATGTTTACATATTTGTACTACAGACTTCATCAATATACAGTTTGGTATTTTAATATATATACTGGGTAAATGTATATATTTTCATCTTTGATTTTTATTGTTTCAAATTTATTTCCTAATTCCTATTCCTATTCCTTAAAGAAACAGGACATGAGAAAAGATGGAGGCTGAATTTGAAAGTGATAAGGGTTAAATTGAGGCCACAAAATAAAATGAAGGATTTGCTGCAGCATATTGTTTTATTATTTGCTTTTTTTAAAAACTTGATTGTTCATCTTCAGTTCTCTTTTTTATTTTTATTACTTTTGAGGTAGTTTAGGTAATATTGTGATTATCTTAATGAAGTTTTCAACCTACCTGATGTAACTGAAGGCTGTGTTGTCAGCACAGCTGCAGGTGGGCAAACTGAAATAAAGAAAAGGAAACAACATGTCAGATTTTCGTTATTTTAACAGTAACTGTGGTTTCACTCTGTAGTGCATCACAAATCCCATTTGGATCAAGCTGTTGCTGGAGTTTCATTGGCGAATAAACTGCTTAATGGTGACATCTCCTGGTCCAAAAGTTGCATTGCAAATGTTTCATCAGGGTGCACTGAAGACAGGAGGTCAGCAGAGCTTGAAGTATGTGGATACTTAACTCAAGAAAATAAATAAGCTGTTAATGCAAAGTGTTATGGGACTGTTAAATTTTGGGTATTTTAACAACCACACACAAAACCCTCATATTTTATACTGATGAAATAGCACTAAACACATCTGAAAATCATCTCTGAGACATTTTACTCTATTCAAAGGTTCATGATTGTTGCATTTCTGACCACATGTTCTAGTGCACAATCACAGTTGTGCTCTTTTTCACCTGTAACCACAACCATCAGTGATTTCAGACTGTAGTAATGCATCCTAGAGTACACTCCTATATGACTTCAGCTAGGTGAAAATTTAGACCACTAGAGGTCAGCATGAAGATTTTGTACCTTATTACTGTAAGTGTATAAATCTGGAATATACAGAATTTCAAAACCATCTATTGCTACAGATGCAGTACTCACAGATGACAGTGAGGTTAAAGGGGGCACTCTTCTCCACTTCCAGATGGTTTCTGGCTATGCAGTAGATGGGACCAATCAGGTCTGAGGCCAGACTACCATGGATAGTCAGCGTACTGGATGCGTCCTCCTGCAGTGAGAAGAATAGAAAATAAATATAAGACACTGGGCAAATCAATAAATAAGTGAAGGAATAAAGAAGTTAACAATTACCAGTTAGGAGAATGATTAAACCAAAATAGTCACAAATTCCTAAATCCCTTTTCAGAGCAGATTGAAATCTGATGTGATCAAAACACACACAATGTCTCACCTCTTTAATGGTGAGTCGTGTGTTGGTTGCCACGATTGGTGTGGTACCGCTGGTCCAGGAGAATTTGAGGAATGAGCCCTTGGCAGAGCAGGTGAGAGCCACAGTGCTGTTGACCTCTACTATCTCAGACATGTTGGCCCTGATGGTCACATCTGAGACTGGCTCTGCAGGTAGAATCAAGGTCACTTGAATGGTAAGGTTGGTCTGAACGGTTCATAGCGTGATACTAATTGTGCCATGGTTAGTGGCTGATCTTCCATGTATAAACCCCACCTGAGAGGCAATGCACACCCTTAATTCACTAAAATTGCAACATCAGAATATATAATAAAATATCTCCTTGGGTTATAACTGTAACTGTTGGTCTTCAACAAAAATAATAAAGGGGACAGAACACACCCTTGTGAGAAGCAGTGCAGCTCGACAAGACTAGACAAGCCTTATTCAGCCAGACAGTGAATAGAAAGTCAGTCACAGTTTAGGTTTAGGCCACAAAACAGCTTGGTTGGGTTGCCTCTCTGGCAGGAAGCCATCAAGATAAATTTCTCCCATGTGCTCCACCAGGTCATTAGGAAAGATCAGGGATCACCAAAGTTATTAGGATTCATCTTCCAAATGCCATGAATGCTGAAGTACTGAATAGTTGTTTAGATATTTCAGTCTGGACCAAGGCAATGGACCACCTGAGGGAGACTGCCATCCCTAGAGCCATGCGGCTAGCACAGATGAAGACATGACTGATGATAACACACAATAGCTCACCCAGAACTTGGAGCTTGGTCTCTCCAGTCTTCACCCCTTTGGCTGTGAAGATATTGACGTAATAATCCCCGCTGTCCTCTGCTGCCAGAGACCCCAGTGTCAAGAACCCATTTGTGTGATTTACCTTCACTCTTCCCAGGTAACCCTCGGACACGATGGTCTCCCAGTCTTTACTCACGGTGACAATACGCATCAGCCCACTCCCGTTGTTGACAAACCAGGCTATGGCATTGAACTCTTCTTTGGGATTAATCAGGGTTTTGAAAGTAACATTTTTCCCTGAGACTGCGTCCACTGGACCCTCAGGCAGTGCGTACCATTCACAGCATCCTAAAATAAAGAACACCAGTGGTCAGAGGATTTGATACAACTCAGTGGTCACTGTTGAGGATGTATTTAGTTGTTTATCTTTTATTCAATGGCAGTAAAAGTGAAACTAATGTTTTGTCTTCCCCACTTTACATAGAGGGAGACTTTGGAAATTAGTGGAGATACAGGCTGTGAAACCAGGTAAATACTAACAATTACAAAAAATGACTCACCCAGGACTCGGAGCATGGTCTCGCCAGTCTTTATCTTTTCAGAAGTAACAATGGTAGCATAATAATACCCCCTGTCCTTTGCCTCCACTGACCCCAGGGTCAAGAAACCATTGGTCCTGTTCACCAGCACTCTCCCCTGGTAACCTTCAGCCACTGTTTCCCCTGTTGGTGTTACAGTGACAATGGGCACAAGCTGACTCCCATGGTTGAAAGACCAGACAAAGGTGATAAAGTCATCTCTGAGATCAACAAGGGTTTTGAAAGTGACATTCTTCCTCAAAACTGCCTCCACTGGACCCTCCGGCAGAATATCCTGCCCTGCGCAGCATCCTAAAGAAAGAACATTTAAGAGGTTTGAGCGACAAAACATTTTTACCTATGGTGTTTTTAATGGCATCAGCAGGTTTTGGTTTTGATTCTATTGTTTCACAGAACCAAAAGTGCACCAACAATCCCATTAGAACATTAGATATATGCCAGCAAAACCAGATTTTAAAAAATGTTTTAAAAATGTAACTATGGCACATTTCTAAAATCCCCAACAACCTCAAACTTTACATTAACAACTGAAAAAAAGTGAATAAAAGTGTTATTTTTACCAATAATGGAGAGGAGAAACAGAAAAGACTTCATAATGAGCAGATCCTCTGTTGACAACTGATGCCTTGCTCCTCAACTGCTTTCTTTTAGCAGGACACACCCAGGAGAGGCGAACACAGTCACACTCAGACACACACACAAAGAGACACACACATGCTTAATATACAAATATTGCACGTATCTCACTTAATCTCATTTATTAGGAACAATACCTCAATTCACACCGCCCACCATGGGTGTGTTTTTGGTGAAAGAAGAACCTGGGAATATTTGAAGTGGGGTTGGTGGAAATTAAACAAGCCAATAAGAGAGAAGGTGAAGGCTTCCTGCATGAAGTTTGGTGTGACTTCAGCACCATTCAGAGACATAGAAATATATGAACAATAAGGACATTAAGAATATTAAGGTGATACATATGTAATTTACTGGAAAGCCACAGCACACAATAATGTTTTAAGACCTGATTTACATGAACCAACAGATTTAGCAGGACTCAGGTGTTCAGGAAGCTTGTTCCACAGGTGGGGAGCATAGAAGCTAAAATTTGCTTCACTTTGTTTGCTTTTGATTGTGGAACACTGAGTAAACCTGTCCCAAGTGACTTGAGGGGTCTGGATGCTTTGTAACATAAGCTACCAGAAGATCAGAACTGTATTTAGGCCCAAGATTTAGTGCTTTATAGACAAGTAACAGGATTTTTTAACACACAGGAAGTCAGTGCAGTGATTTAAAAACCAGTGCAATTTGCTCCACGTTCTTGGTGTTACTGAGGACTCTGGCAGCAGCATTGTGGTTGAATGTTTTTATTTTATTTTTTTGTAAAGATACCATTATAATAGTCCATCCAGTTGAACATAAATGCATGAAAGTATTTAACAGTTTTTTGACATGTTTTCATTAGGAAAGTCCCTTAAAATCACATTTAAAAAAAAGTCAGTGCCCAAACATTTGACTCACAAAGTGATGCATAAATGAAACTGAAGCCGTCATTACATCTGCAAAAAACTGAATTAATTGCAGGTTGTGATGAGACATGTCTGGACATATCTTGGAAAACAAATGAAAAAGTATTAAATTCATGACATTTTGTTGGCAGTTGTGCTCTAAAATTAATTTGACACACATCCAACTGTACAATTACTGCATCCCCTCTTTTTACAAAGTAAATTATGGTTAGTATTATGATACACACTGAATTCAGTGAGTATTTAGTTTGGAACTGGGACAAAAACACCAAAAGAGAAAGTTTCTTCAACAGAGCTGGAAGTAACTCCCATCACTCCCATCCATCCTAACCAATAACATCCATTCTACATCCTCATCCTCATCCTCAACTGTACTTGTCTTCATTTTAATTTTCATCCATCTGTATCCTCATCCATATTTGTCATTGTTCTTTTCTCAATCAGTTTTTCTACTTACACTCCTTATCCATCCAGTTTAGAAGTAATATTTGTTTTTTTCTATTGTAAATATATCAAGTAAATAATAATTTGAACGTATAAATATTCATTAAACAAGTGGATAAAAGTATGATTTGCAACACAAACATTCTCCTCCTTTAACCTTGTTTTATTTCCTCAGTCAAACTCATCCTAATCCATTTTTATTCTTCTCACAAACAAATCATTCAGGAGACGCTGTGACTTGTCTGAACAAGGCCTGACAAAGACATAATACTGTAATCTCCACATGTTCCCGTAGGTCCCTCCAACATGTGGTTTTATTGTAAATAATGTGCCACAATAACCGTCAGAGAGCTACATGAAGCAGGACTCAACATGACCGGAAAACGCGTGAGTTTGCCTTCAAAATAAGTGCCCCAAATGGAACAGTAGAAACATATTATCTAGTGCTTTAGGTTAATATTTCACAAAGTGTCAGTTTCTTTTGTTGTAGTAAGTTTTTCGTTCAGCTTTTTAATTATATGCATTTTCTGTTGACTATGTAATGGGTTTAACGCCGTTCCCTATTAGGACTTTTATTTTGAAACGTCCAACTGGGGTTCTTTTCACTTAATCTGTGGTGTTTGAGGCGCCAGGGGCGGTTTATAAATTGAAACAGGGCTCTGGGAGAACTGGCTCAGATCCCGGTCGTTAAGTTTGTTGTCCACTCTCATTCTTCACTGAAACTTTGTTAACTTTCCTTCACAACCTTTGCCTTTAATTCCCCTGAAATGACGGCCACCGGGAGTTCTCCGGACTTTGACGGGATGTACTCCCAGCTGATAGAAGACGAGGTCACCTATGACGGGTTCAACCGCAAGCCAGATGTGGGACACAGCGGTAAGGACACAGAATACAGTTTTGTTTTCTTCCAGTTAATAGTTGAGTTCATGCTGAGCGTCTTCTGGCCTCTCTCTTATTCTCTAACCTTTTCTGTTCATGCTTTGCTGCTTTGAAGCAGAAAAGACACACATCTGAAACACAATTGATTCACTTCACAAATCAAAACACAGCTGCATTATGTAACCAGGATGTTTGCTCAGTTTGTACTTATCACTTTAAAAATGGAGAGATAACTCTGGTGTCATCTTGATGATAATCATTAGGGCTGCAACCACAGATTATTTTCACATTCTATTAATTTACGGATTATTTGTTTTTTCATTGATTAATCTTTTGTTTTCTTGTATTTCAGAGACCAAAATAAAATCACAGTTTCCTAAAGCCCAACATGGCACATTCAAATCACTTGTTATGTCCAAACAATGTTTCAAAAACCAAAGATTTTAATTTCACTGTCACAAAAGACAAAGAAAAGCAGTAAACCTGCATGTGAGAGGATGGAATTAGAAAATATTTTAGTTTTTTGTCTGAAAAATGACTGAATGAATAAAATAATCAGTTGATTATCAGAATAGTTGCAGATTCATTTTCTGTTGATTGATTAATAATATTTAACATTTATTTTAAAAGGTGCTCCATTAGTAAAGTTAAAAAGTATATTACAATATAAAAACAGAAAGAGATGTGCTGGTAGAGGGGATTTGTTTTCTTTGGACTAGATCTAGATCAGTAAATAGACAGTGTAAATGTCAGATGACAGGTGAAAACAAACACCAGACTAGGTTTGAGGTAAACAGAGAACACCGTCAAGTTAAATGTGCTGAGGTCCATTCACATGTTGCTGAAATTGACAATAATAATGATCCTGAATCTGTGTGAGAATAAATCTGCCACCTCACATCCAAATAAATTAAAGTCATTTCCTTCACTGCCACTCGCTTTGTTAGATAATTATAGTGCATTTCAGATTTCCCACGTCCCAGAAGCTGGTCTAACATGTCTGATATTTACAAGTCTGAACAGAGCAGAGGAGAGAGGCAAGAAAATATAATTCATCAGTAGGAGCCAGATGCATTATACATGGAGCTTCAGAGGCCACAAGGTAGCAGTTATTCTAAAAGCATATATTGATTTTCATGGTTGTTTGTCTGTATATGTCAGGCCTGTGATGGACTGGTGATCTGTCCAGAGTGCTCCACAGGATAAGCGGGATAGATACTGGATGGATGTTGATTTTCATCATTCAGTTTCAGTTCCTTTAAAGCAGCGATACATAACCACAGTGACATTGATCCCATCATACATCGTCACAATTTTCAGCTGACTCAACAATTCATGCATGTGATGCTTTCTAAAACTCAAACATGACATTTTCAAATGTTGTGTTATATCCGTCCAGAAGTCCAAAACTAGAAAATGTTTAGTTTCTACCTTTAATTACCAGAGTCAAGCAGCAAATACTCACATTTAAAAACATGAAACTAGAGAATGTTTGGTATTTTTGCTTGAAAATTTACTTCTGCCATAATTTGATCATCAAACTAGTTATCTGTTTTTCACACATCATCAGGCTAATTAGTTTAATCTGCAGTGGAAACAGGCAGCGAACCGTCTGAGGGAACTTTTTAGTTTGTTGAAAAAGTTCCTGTGACTAAAAGTTCCACATGTTTGAGGCTGAAATGTGGCTATAATGATGAAGTACCTGGATTTGTCAGGTATTCCATGTGTCTGGATTAACCAAAAACAGACAGAAAGTATAACATTTAGTTTACAATCTTTCCCTCCGCCTCCTCTAGCTCACCCGATCTCCTCAGTCAGACCAGCCTCCAGACTGAGTGGCCCCGGGCCCTACCGCCTCGCCACCATCTGCCTGGCTACGCTGTGCGCCATCCTGCTGATCTCCATCATAGCTGTCAGTGCACACTGTGAGTACACAACTGTCAGATATTACTCAGATCATTTCTCTAATTCTGTGTGGTTCTTTACGTTGTTTGTGTCACCTGTTTGTCCGGCATGAACCTGAGGACACACACACACACGCCATGAAACAGTAGTACACTTTTAGATATAACAATTCATGTATTTATTTGTAAGTTAAAGTAGTCAGTAGTCAGACTAGGAGACTAGCAGTAAAAATGTGTTTCTGTTTTTCAATTTGAGAGAGTAAGCAAAGATGTTAAAAATGAGCCTCTTCAATCAAAACAGGGCCTTAAAAGTCGTTACATTCTGAAATGAAAGTATAAAGATACCCTGTATGTATGTGCTCTTTTCTGCTGTTGATTTTTTCCTCCATGCTCCGTCATCGTAGTTTGTTCACAATCTAAAGGCACTTTCAAACTATTGAGTATTTCAGGAGATGAATTTAACTGCTTATTAGCATTATTAGCAGTATTTAACATTCAATAACTTGTTTATAACACACTACAGTGTAACTGTAGGAAGATAAGTGTGTACTAACGTATTTGTTAACAACTACAACTCCTCCTCTGTATAAACCGAAGCCCAGTTGAAATAATATAAATGTTGACAAATACTGTATAATGACAAGTTTCTCTTTAGCTGTGTACAACTACATTACATTGTGTTTTATGTATTTATTTTGTGCTTATAAATGTTGATTAGGGGGTTGTAAAAGTATTAAATTGGTTAAAGTGTTACCCAGAAGACCAGACAGGAAGATATAAAGTAAACTAGTCATCGCATACTGTAAAATTCAAAAGCAAATTCAAAAGTGCCGTATGAACACTTTCAGATAAGAAAAGCGGATCCAGTGGTTTTAGCCTTGCAACACATAATTCTGGAACATTTTCCAGTGTTTTACACACATGTGGTATATGTGCATGTGTGTGTCACACAGTTAGGAGGCTGAAAAGCTGCTTCTTCTTTTAATGAGCTCATTAGCTAAACTGCTGCCAGAGTGACGAAATGACGATTTCTCTTCATTCAGACAATTGGCATGATGTGAGAGTAAATGTTCTCATCTACAATCGACGAGTCTCTTCTGAGGAAACGTGAAATTGAGCTGCATCACAAACATTTTATTCTGTTGAAACAAAGAGAAAATATATTTTAATTGACATTCATCAGCCTCAGCTGGTTAGTGCTGATTAGTAAAGGCTAAACTGAGAGGGTGAACTAGCTGTTAACTCACCAGTCCATCGTTCCACAGATAAAAACAAACCTCAGGGCGGTGGTGAAGTGACCACAGAGATACAGAAGCAGACGCAGGGAGCAAACGTGTCGGCTCTGACTGCTACCATCCAAAAACTGCAGCAGGAGAAAGTACAGCTGCAGAGAGAGAGGGACGAGCTGCTGGCCAAACTGGCCGCCACTAAAGGTCTGCAAGTTTATTTTTGTGTATGGATGTGCTAACTGGTGTTTTAATGCCTTAATAATGTTCAAATATTCTTTTTAACCAGTTAAATTGTAGCTATATTTGGTCATGGCTGGATTACTGGTTTGGGTATCTGCATGCATTTCAGATGAGCAGAACTTCAATTTGTTTTTTATCCGTCTCTCTGTTTTTGTGTGTTTGTGCCTGTCTTTCTTCAGCTCCTGTGGTGATCAAACCGACACAGACGGCACCGGCCCCCATCGTCTGCCCCATGGATTGGCATCTCTTCAACAACAGCTGTTACTTCATCTCCAGAATCTCAAGGGATTGGCCAGAGAGTCAGTCATTCTGCCAGAGCAAAGGAGCTCACCTGGCCATCATCCACACGGCTGAGGAGCAGGTACAGTACGACAAGCTGCGCCATCACAACATGGTCATTACAGTGCTGCCAGTGCATCAGCTGAATCTCACAGAGAGGTATTTTACCAGGAAGAGCTGCTTTCTCCAACTGCACATCACTGAACACATTTTGTTATTTGTAGATAATGTTCTGTTTGTCGCGTACAGAAGAAGCTGCAGAGATTTCATTGAACATTAAAAAACAAGCCCGGTGTTATTCTGTAAAATTCATGTATTGGTTCCTACGGAAGACATAAATATTTAAAAACAATTTGTGTGTGTGTTTCCTCTCAGCAATTTCTGTGGGATCTGCTTCCCAGAGGCCACTGGAACGCCTACTGGTTCGGGATCACTGATTCACACACTGAGGATCAGTGGAAATGGGTGGACGGCACTCCGCTGGTCGGAGGGTAGGTTCACTTCCTTGCCCAAACTGTGACTCCACTCCTATTGCTCCGGATTGTCAGTGAGACACACAGACTTAGACAAACACACAGACTCACCGACCATTGGACTTTGACCTCTGTTGAACACTGACCTTTCTCATACCTACATTCTTTGGCCTTGCTAGCTGCACAGCGACAATTTCTGGCCTGCTTGGGAAAAGGGGAAATAAATGAGGTGAAAGAACGGTTTTAAGTGTAGACTTAACCCCAGTACTTCCTGTTTCACTGGAAAGTCGTCCTGCCGGTGCAGAAGGAGGGCAGGAACTAAAACAGGAACAGAAGTTTCTTGGCACCAAAAAGGTTCCTGGATTCTCTGGAAAATTTTACTTTTTCAGAACTATTGTGAGTTAGAAACCAATGCAGTCCTTATCACATGGTGCAAGAGATGGTAGTGTTGTCCCTTGTGTTTAGTGCTGTTTAGCAAATGTTAGCATGCTAACACACTGAACTAAGATGGTGAGCATGGTAGACAGTATACCTGCTAAACACCAGCATGTTGTAGTTGTCTATTTGAACATGTTAGCATGCCAGCTTTAGCATTTAGCTCAAAGCACCGTTGTGTCTCAGACCAACCTCACAGGAATAGTTTTTAACAATTATATCAACATTCATTTATTGACATAAATCTGTTAATGAATGAAAAATAACTTATGAAACTAATGAAAATAATCATTGGTTTTCAGCCCTAAGTTAAAATCTGAGGTTTACTCATCTTCTTTAAATATGAATTAATAACACAGTACAGAGGATCAGTACAGAGTCAAGTTCGTTGTTCCTGATGTGAGATAACAGCTGGAGAGAGGCCAAGATCACGTCTGCCTGCTCTCGCTGCAAACAGCAGCTCTTATGTTACCGCTGTGACACTGCTGCTGGGCACTGTGCTGCAGGTGACCCTGATGTCTGACCTCTGATGCAAAACAAATGTGTCAGAGCACAAAGAGGGAACAGGGCAAAGATCAATTCCGCTTTAGTTGTGTTAAATCATCAGTCATCTTCATCTTCTAGTTTGTCTTTGGCTGGATTGTAAATGTATATGAAGAACCAGGAGCACACAACAAGCCACAATATTGTTGTACTTCTTTTTTTTCCACAAGTTTTTTTCTGCCACATGCAAACTCAACAGATTTTCTAATAACCATCTGATTTTTCTTCCTCATTTTGATTGTGACTAACCTTTTCTCATTCCTCTTTTGCCCCCACATTCTTTGCCTTCCTCTTTCCCTGCTGAGGTTTTCTATTTTGTCCTCACGTGGTTCTGACTTGGCTCTGCTCAGATGTTTCCAGATTACATAACATTTATTGTAATATGTAATCTTAATCCACTTAAACACCATCTACAATTTTTATGTTTATCTCCAGGCTGCCTCTATAGATACGTGTATGTATGTTGAAATCCCTTGCGTTACCTGATTTAATGAAGGTTTACATTTTAAATAGTTAATGGTTTATTTCTGGTGATAGACTGATGTCATCCTGTACGCATTTATGTAGAACCATCCCACCAGTACAGTTCAGACCTGAAGAAACTGTGCAGCTCAGAGGACATTTTCTCATATTGTAAATGCAACAATAGCTGAAGCTCTTGGAAAGTGACCATCACCACCACTTGCTGCTGATAAGAAATTACGTTTGACAGCAGAGAAAACATACAATTAGCTCCTTTAAAGTAAATTGAGCTTTTTCATTTTTGTTTTTGTAAAAAGTACTTATTTCTCAAGGGCTGTGAATTCTTTCTCTATTTCTTTCTCTCTCCCAACTTTAGTTTCTGGGAGGTCGGCGAACCGAACAACCACATCGACGAGGACTGTGGCTACATTGTGAAAACACGCGTGTTGGAGCGAGTGGCGATAAGGAGCTGGTATGACGCCCCCTGCACAATGAACTGGCCCTACATCTGTGAGAAAGAGATGGGCCCCGGTGCCAGCACCGCCATACCACACTGAGACGACCACTGATTCTCTGAAGGAAAGAGGGGGAAGAAGTTTAACCAGTTGGTATTTTGTCAGGTTTTAACAAACTGCTTTTTTTGTCCTTCACTTTTTTTCACTTCAAATTCACAGCTCAGTTAGATACTGATGTTCACTTTTTACATCCTAATACTTTCCCTGAAATTAATGTATGGAACTTGTTTTGGGGAGTCTGCTTTGTCCAGAACAACAAACACGAGCAGGACTGAGCAACAACTTTGTTAGAATCTCTTATTCGGTAGATTGAAATAAACGTGCGTATAAATGCAAGAATACAAATCAAATAGCATTTTAAGTTCCTCTGGCTTAATTTGGCGCCCCTCACTTTTCTACTGAAGAAAGTAATCAGGACCTCAGTGGCTGCTGTTGGTGATCAGTTGGTTTAGTAGTTAGTTATATTTTTACATATACAGTATATATATTTTTTAAACATATGAGATGCTTTATAGTCCAAGAAAACCTCATTTGAATCACTTTCTGAAGGAGGAATACGGTGCTTCTACGACTTAATGTAAGATGTGTTACATGGTTGTGGTACCTCTGTGCCTTAAACTGCATAATAATATCATATTTTTACATGTCTGTGTTTTAGATTTTTTAGATGTTAATCTAACTAATGGGGTTTTAATTAATGAATATATTGTTTAGCTGTACATAAACAGTAAATATGTGGGAGTCTGACTATCTGATCTGTAATCTGATGCACTTTTGCTCACTTGATTGAGTCGTGATTAAGCAAATATGTGAAGCTGCAGAAATGTGTCCTGTCTTCCCTTGTGTCTCCTCCCCCCTCGTTTTGAGGGCGTCGCCAAGCTCATCAGGCACCTGGCTCATCTCCACACCTGTGCTTCATCTGCCAATCAGCACCAGTACAAAAACCCCAGCTCTCCACTCACTCATTGCCAGACTTTCATCATGTCAGTGGTTTTCAGACTCTCAGCTGCTCCACAGTAGAGTTTATTCTCTAGTGAGTCTTTTGAGCTTTGGCTGGTTTCTGTTTCTCCCTCTGTCTTAGAAACCCCCTGTACTTAACCAATGAACAACACAACTCATGCTCATGATATGATGGTTTGCTGTCTGTGATGTCTCTGCTCTGTATTGTTGTTGTTGCCCAGCAGGTGGCACTGCTAGCAAACAACCTGTAATCAAAACGTTGACTATGTGATGGAGTCTGTAGTCAAACAGAGGAGGTGGAGAGGAACTAAAGTAGATTTTCAAATTCTTCATGATGAATTAATGTGAATTTCATCCTCCTGAGAAAGTTTCAGTTTATTTCTATAAATGTAAAAAATTAGACCTCTCAGAATTTAAAATATTCACTCTATATACATCCATCCATGTACATTTATTAATTATTGAATTATTGTTTGTTGCTGTCTGCTTAACTCTCCATCTATTCCTATAACAGTTAGATTAACACTCATGAGAGAATATAAATATAAATAACTATGTGTACGTCGAGGTATAAATATAAAATACATAGATGCAGCTCAAAAATACACAAAATTGATTAGATCAGCTGCATTAAGTTTTTCTCTTGTAACAAAGTATTTATGGTCATCACCTTTACAAACCAAGATCTCAGTCACATGTCCCTCTGACATGTCATCTCCTCTTCTCTGAGCAGAAAGACCCACATCCATTCCATCATCATCATCTCCCCCACTCCCTGTCTTGGTAAAGTGGGCTAAGAGCATCCCTGAATGAAGAAGCCAAAGGTGGTGGGGGGGTTTGTCAGGTGCACGGTTTGTACTCCTGCTACCATCCTGAGCTCGTTACCACAGGGAGTTATCAGGAAGTCAGCTAGCCCTCTTCTGTCACACTTCATTAGCCCGGATTACAGGCCAAGACTTACCAAGAGAGAGAAGGAGAAACACACAGGCTCATTATTAACTCTCTGTAATAATGTCCCGTCAACAAATCAAACTATGAACCAATGAGGAGTGAAGACAAATTTAAATTTTGTTTTTTTTTTTTAGTTTTAGGAACCCTTAAAAACAATAATACACCCTGTGGACATTGCTGCGTCTTCATTCTCTCATGTTGGACTGAGGGCAGACTGGATGCTACAGTGACACCACAGTGACTCAGTATCATAAAGACTTTTTATAGAAATAAAAACAAAACAAGAGTTAACATTGGTGATGCTCTCCACCAGTCAAATCCAGGCAGAGTCGAGAAGGATCAGCTGGTCAACTCAGAAACACCTTGTTTCATCCTCCCAAAAATAAAAATAGAGTTTTGACTTTTCCCCAGCTTAGTTTGAAATGTAAATTTATTTAACAATATGCAAGAATCAGACATTAAATCAGCCAATGTTTTGACACAGGACCCTTACCTGCCCTGCTTCAGGACACTCTGACAGAACAAACGACTCTTAATGGACCCTGCAGGTATTAAACCTGTGTGTGTGTTTGACTTGTGGACAAACCTCCAGGTCAAACTGGGCTGCGTAACACTGATGTTGCTGTATGATGTCACCGGGCCTGAGCCAAAACCTGTTGCTAAAAAAAGACACAGCCTGAGGAGAGACTTAATCTGAAGGTCCCCATTAGAGTAGGCCATCAAATATCACTGATCTCAGCGTGTGCCCATGATGCAGGAGGGCACAATGGTGGATCAGCAGGATACTGAACCAATGAGGACAGGACTTGGTGCTTAGAGCTGCAGTGTAGTAGCGTGGCTACATTTCCCAAGTGTTTAACATCTTCAACAGAGAAACAGCCAAATGGCACAATGTCAGAGACACAGGTCAGCAAATGATTTCAGTTTCCCAATGTGCTCAAACACAAAACTGAGGAGCTCATCACTCAACCTTAAATCCTCCACTGTCAGTGATTTGTTGAGTAAATGTCATTAAGCTTAAGGTTTCTAATTCTGCAAATTCAACGTAGAATAACAATCTGTTTTTATTATTTTGAGGTGCTGACTGTTCCTTTGGGGAACTAATTAATATCACATGATGTCAGATTATTACCTGTGTGGAGCTCCACCCACCTTTCCCAGAAGAAGAAGAAAAAAAGGAAATCTCCACACAAGCCACAAGTCAGATTACAGGATGTCGAGGGGACGGACCGAACGAGATCATCTCTCATCAAAGACCAATACCTGCTCTCCTTCCTGTCGTGGCTCAACCCAAAACCTCCCCCCTTTACTGTTTCACTTTCAGCATCCAGATATATCTGACCTCCTGCGTTTCTACCTGTCTCTCTACATTTGATCTGACCAATTCCTATACCCATTCTGAAGAAGATATTACCTCCAAAGGACACATGATTTGGTCCTAAAACTTTTTTAACTTGTTCTTTACAAGGTACCATTATCTCTTTTAATTTAAACAACAATTTCAAATTAAAAGAAGTTGCTTCTGTGTTTCCCAAACAGTTCAACTCTGCGTTTGACTTTTGATCCAGTTTTCATCCCTGCCTTCGCTGTGTGTCAGGTGTGACGCATGTTTAGCCTGACCTGCTCTAATTCCCTAACGAGATTGGCCATCCCCCGGATATCCCATTAGACCCTGATTAACTGGGCTCAGCTCATTAGCTCTGACAAACCAATTCACCCCGTCAACCTCCGCCCCAGACTATCCATCCCCTGCTCCTGCATCCTGACAAAAAACATGCGCTGCAATGCCAGGAATCAGAGCACAATGTCACCTCACCAGGACGCCGCTGACGCACATGAATCCTGGAAATGAAACCAGTGATAAAACTAATGGTTCATATTTGTGAGAAGATGTTGTAATTACTTGAAATGCTTCCTAAATCAATAAAAGCTTGTTGGAATGTGGCCCATTTTGCATTCTTTCTTCAGTCATTTAGTTTGCTTTGATTGCACCATAAACGCAGCATAAAACAAGAGTGTCTTCTTTCATATTTAATTATGTGCACACCTCATGTGACTCTTTGCTTCCTAATCTTTGTGCAACCTCCACAATCTTTCTCCTCCTCTCTCATATTCTCACATTTCATCTCCACCTGTTCCCTTTCTCTTCCTGCCTTGTTCTTTCATTTCTTCACCTGCTCTTGTCTTTTGACCTCATAACCTGATTTTCTCCCTCCAATCGGTTTACCTACCTCCTCTCGCCATGCTCCCTCTCCCTGTCTCTCCTTCTCTCTCTCTCTCCTTCCTCTCTATTTCCATCTTTGAGCTTTATCCCTTCATCCCTTATCTCCTTCATCCCCTCCAATCCTCATCTGTTCTTCACTGTGGAGGAAGGGAGAGAGAAAGAGAGAGTTTTTCACAAGTAAGCTGATAGCAGTCTGCTGGGGGAGAGCATCGGACGAGCCAGCGAGCAGGTAGAGCACCCTGGGATTGTGGAATCTAAAAAAGCTCAGAGGGGAACACAGAGCCGGAGGTGTCTGGGACCAGGAGCTGCTCAGAAGAAGAGAAGGGACCACATCGTGTGTGGAAAAGGTGAGTTTCTTCTTTTATGCCTCTCTCTCTTCAGGTGCTGCTGGATATCAGTTGGAGCTGCAGTGAGTTGCTCTGAACTGACTTCTTTTGGGAGAGCTTGAAGACAGACAGTGAATTTTTACTTTTGTGAGATTTTAAGAACAGGAGGTGGACTTCTGTGTCAGTGTGCAACACAGGAAATTTATGGGGAACTTGTATATTAACAGGATTCTTCCGCACATGGCTGCCTGCAAACCAGATGTAGCTCCACCTGGAACTTGTGCATTTGCACTGATTTCAGAGAAGCGTCATCTTCCCTCCTTCACTTCTGAGTTATTTTATAAAATGCAGCTGCCATCTTTAACGCAAGAAGGCTTCCCTACTCTACACCACAACTCCAACCAGTATTTTTAAGGCATTTTTGAAGCGTTGATTTCTTGCATACAATAGGATCATTTATCAGTGCAAGATTGCATCTGAAGTAATGATTCTTTAAACCCTTTGAAGGTGATCTTTGGATTGTAGGGAAGCTGCCAAAGAGGATTGGTGTCTCAGGTGTAGCAGCAGTAAGCTGCAGCCTGATCTGTCATACAAGGCCAAACCTCAGCCATCTCACTGTGTCTGCAGATTTCCTCCATCATGTTTGCTACTTCTGGAGCTGCTATTCCAAGGGTTTGTCTCTTTCTAAGACAAACATTTTCCAAATAATTTTCAGCTCTGTCCAATCACTTCAATTGAGCTTTACAGTCGACGTATTTATAGAGACATAAAGGCATCATCATGTCCCTAAAATGAGAGAACAGGACAGTAGAGGAGGAGCTGCCTGGTGTTTGGACTGTAACAGACCCTCCACATCTCCCACCGTCCACAGCACCCCCCTTCCTCTCCCTCTGATCCCGAGGTAAAGAGCAGTCAGTAATCGGATGACAGGAGATTTGACTGGTAAAGCTTCCCTTAAGATCTCCTGCCGGGATTTAAAGCCCAGCAGCAACCCACCCGAAACCCCACCACCACCACTTCCCCTCCTGTATCCTGTCACAGCTACCTGCACTGC
Source organism: Lates calcarifer (assembly GCF_001640805.2). Lineage (NCBI taxonomy): Eukaryota > Metazoa > Chordata > Actinopteri > Centropomidae > Lates > Lates calcarifer. The sequence continues at coordinate 21,190,650 of NC_066835.1, read as the reverse complement.
ACGTAGGCCACGTCATGAACCTTCACCTCTGCTGTTTAACGCAGCTTTTAACCTTATTATGCAAGAAATAGAAGTGGGGCTGAAAGTTATTCTTTCTGTTTCTATTAACCAATCAAACATTTAGTCCATGAAATGTCAGAAAATAGTGGAGATGCCAACAGGAGTCAGACCAAAAAAACGTGAACGTTTGGGAATTGTGCTCGATAAATAATTAAGTTTTAAATCATCTCATCACGTTCTGTAAAAGTTTTTATTTTTCCTTGTGTCACTGCAGACTGTAGTGTTGCATCACATAGTTGCTGCTGCAAATTACTGGCAAATATAAGCATAATAACAGCAGCGAGAGTTTTAACTGTTGCAAACAGCATTTAAACAACCATTGCCTGTGATTTCTCAGGTCTTAACATCTTTGTTTGCCTGTGCTGTCAAATAATAATAATACACTGATTTGTCTTCATTAGCATTGATTAGCATTAAGCAGAGTTCCCTGGCAATGGGCAGAATTTTGCAAGCAGGTAATTGGTGTTAAATTAGTCCGACGTCAGCATCCTATTACAGAGCATTAGGCACATACACTAAACTGCAGCACGCAGGGCTGTGGAGAAATAAAAATTATGTTGAAATCAATGAATCACACAGGTAGAGAGAACATGAAGACACTAAATATTTGTCCACATTAAAGATTAGAGACAGACATTTGACCCTTAATATTGTTGAAGTCAATGTACATCTCAGCTAACTAGACCCTCCAAAGAGCTGAGTGGTAGCTACTAAATAAACCCCCCCAAAATGAATGAATCTATGAATTTGATCTGAAATCTTTGGACAAAATGTTTGACAGAGCTTGTTTTCCCCTAAAATGACAAACTAACCCCAGAGCATGTTTGATGTTAAAATGGCTGACACCAAAGATGAGACAGACATGATGCAACACCTTGAATGCAAGAACCCACTGCACTGTTCAAGACACTTATTTGACTTTTCTGTTGACGACTTTGAATAAGTCACTATTCAAAAATGTACTGATGTCATTCAGGGATTTACGTTTACACTCTATATTAACTAAGTATTTTTATATCTGGAGAAAAATCTTAACCAGGTTCAAGGTCTCCTCCTCACTTCCTTCCTCTTTCCCTCCTTTGCTTCTTTTCTTCTCCTTCCTATCCCTCCTACATTTTCACTTTAAACTTGTCTCCTGTTGTTTGTGCAGTCTTTCCTGTGAGTCTTCCCTTTTCCTTCTGTCCTCTTCACAGTGCAGAGTTTTCTCCTTCCTTCTCTCTTTGGTCTTTTTCTTCCTGCTTCTCCCTCACTTCACACTCATCATATCTGGGTGATGTAGTATGAGAGCTGACAGTGTTACAACTTTGGCTCAGGAAGGGATTACACCTGCAACTATGTGTCTAATCTTTGCTCTAGACTCGGTGTAACAGCAATCCTAGTGATCCAGATCAAGGTATCATGGTCAATAAGCGATGTACAGACCGGTCAGTGGATCTCTGTGTACCTGAGCAGTCCTGTAATGTGGTGCAGGGTCAGACATGAGGATTTTTACAGCAGTGGGTCCAACTGAAACCATCTGATTCACCAGAGAGCAGTAAACTGCTGTGGGGTTGTTGTGATGACTTGTTGATATCTTGCATCAGATGTTCTCAGACTGTGTATGCTCAGCTAACTGCCTCGTCGTTCCCTAAGATCAAGAATGAACTGAACATTTTTTGTCTTCTTTTTGTCATCCCCACCTCTTTGTTACAGAGTGACACTTTCATTTTCCGTCAGTAACATCCCCTAGCAACCGTCGCCATGGCAGCTGAGAAAGCTGAAATGGATGCACTGAAAAAGGAGTGCGATGGCCTCCGTGCACAGATTGAGGTGAGCACCTCCTGCATACCTACAGTAGTACTCATATATATGTGAGCATCACAAGGCCTCATTACAAATAACATGAGGTCAATGTATTTTACCAGACAGCAGCGATGTTTTCACCTCTGTCACAATACTTTATTCACTTACCACACTGGGATTTTGGACGGTTAATTTAGCTTTGATGGAGAATTTTTAAAAACCTTTAAATTTTCTGTAAAAATTCAGAACCACTAACATCAGAAATTTGTTGTTTTCACTGGACGGGAACAAAGGTACAGTTAGTTCTCCAGTTTATTTGTAAAGTTCAAAATAAGCAAAACTGGAGACACAAAAAACCTTCTACTTCTACTACTACCTCTACCAATTCAAGTACTTTTAACCAGTACTGCTATTATTTCTGTTGCCGCTATCACTCACAGTAACAGTACATGTACCACTTGTCCTGTTGACTGAACATCTAACTGGCCTCTACCTTCCTGACTCTTTCCTCCTCTCCCCAACGTGTCGTTCCCTGTGTGACCACCAGGCGGCCCGTAAGGCTGTGAATGACAGCGACATGGCGGCAGCCGCAGGGGGCGTGGCTGCGGTGGGCCGGGTCCAGCTGAAGCTCAGGAAGACGCTCAAGGGTCACCTGGCCAAAATCTATGCCATGCATTGGTCAGCTGACTCCAGGTGAGCGCGTCCCTCCATCATTGAACGCCGGACTGTCACTGCACAGGTGCTGTTGTCTCGTTGGTTTGAGGAGGCGTCAGCTGTTTTGCTGCAGCTTTGATGAGTCAAGTTACATTTAGACACGACTCAGTTTTTGCTTGAGCACATTTTATCTACCTGACAGAGGTAGAAGTCAGAGAACTAGCAGGATTTTTCAGTGAATAGCTGCAGACTAGTAGACTATTTTAATTAAAGAAAACACAAGTAACAACAAACTCTAATATCTCATCTCTCTCACAGGCAAATGGTCAGTGCATCACAGGATGGCAAGCTTCTGGTCTGGGACACCTTCACAGGGAACAAGGTGAGATCACACACCCAGTGTTACATTAAATCTGAAGTACAGATGTTTCATCTGAAGGATTTATTACATTGAGTTTGTAATTCAGAGAGAGTTGCACAAGATATATAACTCAACCTCGTACAGTATTCAGAGCAAGAAAATAATAACAAACTGCAGGTTTTTACTACGTATCATGGGATTGTTTATTGTATAAGGCTCTAAAATGTATTTATTCTGCAGAAATTACAGCATTCTGCAGCAAATGTGAAGTTATTTCAATCACACCACAGCTCTTAAACACTGGTCTCAATCAATCCATGTAAGTGATACCCTAATGCACTGTATTAAAGAGGCTGTACATGTTTTACTTCCCAGCTGGTTGCTGTCCCACTAAAGTCAGCCTGGGTGATGAGCGTCGCCTTCGCCCCCTCTGGTAACCTGGTGGCCAGTGGTGGTCTGGACAACATCTGCACAGTCTACAACATCAAGGCCGCCAGCCCCAAGACCCTCAGGGAGCTGGATGCACACACAGGTGAGGTGGACGCCGACAGAACAGCTGCAGTGAAGTCAAAACCAAAGAACAGGAGGGTGGAAGAACTGATGGATGGACAGGTGTAGATGCTGACTAAACGCTTGGCTGTCTCTCTCCCTCCCAGGCTACCTGTCTTGCTGCCGTTTCCTTAGCGACACTGAGATCCTGACAGCCTCTGGTGACACCACCTGGTGAGTTCATCACACGTCATTTTGCCTTTAGCCTCATTGTACTTTTGTCACTGAGAACATTGCTAGAGGTACAGCAACATTTATGGATCTAACCTACACACATACTGTAGACATGCTGAAATCACACTGTGTTGGTAATTAGCATATAAGATATAAACATATTTTTGTCTTTTAAAGAAAGTCATATGTGTATGTTGACAAACTTTAATCAAACTATGACTATTGTTTCATTTTGGGACACAACACACTAAAAAATGTAATGATCTCTATCAGGATTGTCATATGAAACAGGCTTTTTTCTGTAAATATACAGAAATATTTATCTTTAAATATGAGTTGAAGTTTCATGACACACATAGTTAGGAAGTTTGGAACCGATGCAAAATGGACTCACTCCGAAATCTGATCCAAAACAGTCAGACCAGGTCTGAAAATAGACCTGATTCAAAATGCAGCCAGTCCTTCCTTTACAACCTGTTTCATGCCTCCATCTCTCTCCTCCTCCTTCCTCTCAGCTGCCTGTGGGACTTGGAGACTGGCAAGCAGAAGATCATCTTCACCAACCACATTGGAGACTGCATGTCGCTGGCCCTGTCCTCCGACATGAACACCTTCATCTCTGGAGCCTGCGACTCTCTGGCCAAGCTGTGGGACCTGAGGGAAGGGGCCTGCAAGCAGACCTTCAGCGGACACACCAGCGACATCAACGCCATCTCTGTGAGGATCCAACAGTCACACACACAATCACACACACAGGAGAGAGAATAACCCCTCTGCTGATTATTAAAGCAGGTTATGGGGATGCGAAGGTGCAGCCACGACCAAACTCCAGCACTACTTTGTTTCTATAAGTGCTTCTCTGTATGACTCGCTCTGGGTTTGTGGTACTGGAAGTGGTCTTTACTGTGATTCTTAATGTGCAAAGGTAGCTTTAATAAAGTTTCTGGCACCCATGATAATGTTAGTCAGGTGGCCCCCCAGCCGTATGCAGGTGGTCTTGTAAATATTATTATATACCATCCTGAGTTGAAGCTCAGGGTTTCCACATTAATCGCTCTCACTCACATTGTTGCATTGCTCAGTAATAACCAAACATGCTGATCTCTCTGCGCCTCAGTTCTTCCCCAGTGGAAACGCCATCATCACAGGCTCCGACGACTGCTCCTGCAAGATGTACGACCTGCGCTCCGACCAGGAGGTGATCAACTACCAGGACACCAGCCTGAACGCCGGCGTCACGTCCTTGGCTCTCTCCAGCTCAGGCCGCCTTATCTTTGCCGGCTACGATGACTTCAACTGCCACATCTGGGACTCACTGAAGGGAGAGAAAGTTGGTGAGTAGTGACAGCAATGTTCAGTTTTTAAAACTGCTTCAAATGAACAGGACACGTATCAAAGCGAGGTATGGGTCAGAAGAGGTGGTCAAAAACAACGTATTCAATAAAAGTAAAAACAGTGGAGGAGAAAAAGATGAGACAAAGACGACGAAAGCTCAGTTTCCATCAAGTGTTTTTTTCTTTATACAATTAGAATCATCAGAAAACATGAGACAAAAAAAGTACAGCAACAAAAAAATCTTGATTTCATACGTTATATTTTTGTATTTTTTGACAGTCATACTTAATTCCTGTTCTTTCCTCTTTCATTCCTTTATTTTTCCATGTTCCTTTCTTTCCTTTCACATGCCCTCTCCTCTTCTTTCTTTGCCCTTTTTACTTGCTTTTCCATCCTCTCTCCTCTCCTCTCTCCTCTCTCCTCTCTCCTCTCCTCTCCTCTCCTCAGGTGTGCTGTCCGGCCATGACAACAGGGTGAGCTGCACCGGCGTCCCCGCAGACGGTATGGGCGTCTGCACAGGATCCTGGGACAGCTTCCTCAAACTCTGGAACTGAGGCATCCCAGTGGAGGAAAACACCAGGAGAAGGAGAGGAGGAAGAAAAGGAGGAGGAGGAGAGGAAGAGGAGGAAAGGGGGAGGAGGAGAAGGGTTAAGACAGGAAAGAGAAGTGAGGTTGGAGGAGATTCGGTGCAGATGTTTTACAAACCTTCCTCTCTTTCTCTCTCCCTCTCTGCCTCTTCCTCATTCATGTATGCAAAATCTGAGAGGTTGCGAATGAGTCACATTGTATAAATGGCATCAGGTAAACAGTGAACGATGCATCCCGCTGTACGTACAAGAGAGTTTTATTATGTCGAGACGATGATTTAAACACTGCAAAAATAACACTAAAAATAGCACATTATTCAAAATGATAACTGAGCACAAAATAAGCTCTTATTGAGAATGTCAATTAAACACATCTAGATTTTTGACAATAACAAAGAAAGAGCACATGAATATTGAAAATAAGACTGTAGCATTACAGATTTATTTTTATTGTCTTCGAGATCTTTGACCTGTAAAAGAGCCCTGCACTTATTTAGCTGAAAGATGGATATGTAAATTTATTTGTATTTTATAGTTTAACACATTAGGATGGAGAGTTGATGTACAGTGTCTTTTTTTTTTCCTTTTTTTTTTTTTTTTTTGGCTGCACATATCCAGAGTATATGTGTATGGTAGGGCCGCCATCTTGGGTCCCCTGCTAACAACCAGCAGACTTTGATCCAAGATGGCTGCTGTTTCCCGTCTCACCGTGAAAATCTGATGATGTACGCAGACAAACGAAGGTTGGAGGGTGGAGCCAGGCTGGCGGGCTGTGAGACTGGCTGCCGGGTGGCGGTCTGACCTGTGAAACACTCTGTAAACACCTGTAAACTTTATGTTACTCCCCTGGGTTCAGCTGCATTTTGTAGTACTTTTACACTTGTGCAGTTCCTCTGTAAAAAGACAAAATGTTTGTTGAAAATCTTTATAATAAACATAGAATTCTGCATTAACACCATGTCAGAGTCTGTGTGTTTGTGTGCTAAGAGATGATGATATTGTGAGTGCACAGTCCTCCAACCTGCTGCTGGAACAGGGTGCACAGGCACTTTTTAAAATCGTGAACTCTGGAGGACAAAACAGTCTGGAGGGAAGTTTCATTAACAAGGTCAACACACATCAGCTGTATGAGTCACACCTACACACAACAGGAAAGGTGAACGGATGGTGAACAAAATTGTGGCTGTATAGTGAACTCTCTCAATTCTAGGAAAATGGACAACAAAACTAGATGATTTATTTATCGACTGAACACACTGCAACATGTTCCACAGGAGGAAAGGAAAATACACCAAAACCTTTTTACACAAGCAACACCCTGGGACTTAATGTCATGTTGATTCCAGTATTTTTAGGGATTTTAGGGACAGCATTTAGATATTTTTATGTCGGGGAATAAAATTTATTGCAATTTTACTTGAACTGTATAAATAAAATACAAAAAGAGTCTTTATTTTTTGGTGTGTGATAAACAGGACTAATGACCTCAGGATTTCTAAAATAAAATGTGTTGTCATAATTGTTTTTTTTTCTCTGCATAGACTATTATAATTCATCATATTTTAGAAACTGTTTTGTGTGAAATGCTGCAAAGTAACTAGCTGCTAAATCATATAAAGAAGAGTACAATTAGTAGTACATATGAGTTGTGAGTTATTATTCATTCCTTGAGAAAGGTGATGATGTAAATGTATAAGTTCATTGAATAACTACTGTTGGAAAAAGTGCCTCAAAACTGTACCAAAAGTATTCAGTTACTTCCAGTAGGAGTTACTGCTCAGACAGTGGAGGTCCTCATGTCAACACCAGGGGGCGATAATGCGCCTTAGAGCTGTTTGACTCTATTAGAAACCCAAACAAGAAGAAGAGGGATGTTTGCCGGTGTTGGTATTGGTATTTCCGACAGCACCTGACGTACACAGCAGCCGGACTCGTTCCTCAGCCGCTGACCATCCTCCGGACCTCCACCACCACCGCCTCCACCTCTCCTCCTCACCGGGTATCAGCCGCCATCAGCCGGCCATGGCGTCCAGGGGCTTCTTCGTGGGAGGAAACTGGAAGATGAACGGGAACAAGGAGAGTCTGGGAGAGCTGATCACCACCCTGAACACCGCCAGCCTGCACGACCAGACCGGTAACCGACTGATCCGAGAGCAGATCAGACTCTGCACAGATCAATATGTGTGATTGATAGAGTGGGATTCAGATAGACAGAGGGGGGGGGGGGGCTGCTCAGATGACACGGTGACATTGGGGAGTCATGTGATCAGGATGAGTTGCGTAAAGGCCTCTGACGTTTCTGCCATGATGGAGGAAAGTAACGGAGTACATTTACTCAGTACTGTATTTAACTGTAATTTAAACTTCTGCAAAGACACATCCTGTATTTTTTACTCAGAGGTTATTTTTCAAATTAAAGTCCTGGTTGGATTATAACAAACATGTACAGTTATATTATGTTTTGCTGCTGTTAATCCTGTGATGGACCTCTCCTGAGAATAATTACTGTAACCCAATTAAAACAAATTCAATTATCCATTTCAGCCCCGGGTCAAAGGTCAGTTCTTTGCACTACATTCATCTGCCTCTGACAGATGAGCTTCAGATGCAGTTATATCGGCTGTGAATATTAGCACTGATGATTTAGTACATGTACATAAATGCAGATTTGCAGATACAGACTCCACTCACACATTTATTTGTCTGTTTCAGAGGTGGTGTGTGCTGCTCCCTCCATCTACCTGGACTTCGCTCGGTCCAGTCTCGACCCCAAGATTGGTGTCGCAGCCCAGAACTGTTACAAAGTGGCCAAGGGAGCGTTTACAGGGGAGATCAGGTATCTCACCCACCGACTGATGAATGCATCACATGCATTATTCACAAAGCAGTCCAGTTTTATTAACCATAACCAGACACCTTCTTATCGTTAAGGATATCACACTGTTTTTTACATGCACATCGTGTCTGTAACGTGTCTCCTGTCCCTGCAGCCCGGCTATGATAAAGGACTGTGGAGCAGACTGGGTGGTGCTGGGACACTCTGAGCGCCGCCATGTGTTCGGGGAAAGTGATGAGCTGATTGGCCAGAAGGTGAGACGCTTTCTACTCACTGCAGGAAATCTCCTCTCTGGCAGATGTTTGTCACTCTCTTTAACCAGTTTAAACACTGGTGCTGAACTGAGGTCCAGTCTCTTCAGCTTTTTGTCTTCACAGTCAAACCAAGTCGATCCACGACTTCAGGCAAACTGATAAATTTAATTTATAAGCATCTAGACGTGTCCGGTTCTACAGGATTCTTCTGCTAATCTCTTGAAGAATTTATTCATTTTTTGCAGGCGTAGTAAAACCTGTCTGTGTTAATATGTCACATCAGGTGTTCAGGTCCAGGTAACTTTGTGGCGTTGATTCTCAGGTGGCTCACGCTCTGGAGAGCGGTCTGGGTGTGATCGCCTGCATCGGGGAGAAGCTGGAGGAGCGGGAGGCAGGCACCACAGAAGAAGTCGTGTACGCTCAGACGAAGGTCATTGCAGGTAAACAATCACAATTTCGTCTTTCTTTGTTTTATTTCCTTTTCCTTCATGTTCACAGATTCTTCTTTTTGAATTTATCACTGGATTACTGACCTGTTTCCTGAATATACCTGAGTAATATCTCAGTGAATTGATTGAAAAGAAAAAAAATAGGTACAATTTTGACATTGGTTCCACTGAGTAAGTCTTTTCATCCAGAAATGAATTGGTTTCAGTGTCTCCAGAGTGAGATGTTGCTGCTCTTCTTGGTCTTCTGTGACAATAAATTGAATATGAATGAGTTTTATACTGGTAGATAGAAAAAACAAGCTTTTACTCAGGCTCTGTGATGGGCAGCTCTCACTGTTTTCTGACATTTTATGGACCAAAAGATGAATAATATTCTCATTACTGTGACCAGCTCTTCAGTCCTCATGTATCTGCTGGTAAAACAACTTCTGGTTATATCTTGTCCGTAAATCTGAAAACCTGAATCCAACTCGATTCTGTTTCCTGTCAGATATGACAAGGTTTTATTGATGATCTTCTCCCTGGTTACGTTTACGTTTAACCTACTTCCGTACTCTAAGTAGGCTACACACTGATTTAAAATGTAAATGGGTCAGTGGTCTCTGCTGCTGAAGCAGTCGTCAGGTTCCTCTGTTAACGCAGGAGGAAGTTACCGAGCAGACGGATCTCTGCAGTGCTGCTCTGACTTTAGGATGCTTCCTTTACTCTTATCATACTGCGGCCTAATTCACTTTTTCCTGCTGAAACTGTTCAGTGTCAGTGTTTGCATCAACTCATCATCGTGTTAAATGTCAGGAATCACTTTTAATTTATAAGCAGAGCCTCAGAGTTGATGGAGGCGTGTTGTCGTGTTTCAGACAATGTGAAGGACTGGGGGAAAGTGGTGCTGGCGTATGAACCTGTGTGGGCCATCGGCACAGGAAAGACCGCCACACCTGATCAGGTAACACTCACATGTTCATGTTGGTGTCAGGCAGGAGAGCAGCATCAGGATTTACTGTGAATTCATCTGACAGAACACTGACCTGGTTAAAGCCAAAATAACCGTAAATCAGAAGATGATGACTCGCAGTTTGACTGGCACTGAGACTGTTTAAAGTTATTTTTACCAACACACAGCTATTTTAAAACATTTTTATCATAGAAATCCTCGCTCTTTATTATTTAGAGTGACAGACTTTCTTTCTTTCTAACACCACTGACTCCTGCAGATCCAGTATCTCAGTATAAACTCAGTTTGGCTGCACATTCAGCCGCAAACGAGACCTCTGGCTTTATGAAATTAGAAGACGTGGCACTCAGAGTAACAACATGTTTTTGGAGAAAGAAACATTTTCTAACGATAAAGAAAACTTTGAAAGGTGTAGGTGGTGCTGTGTAGCTTTCACAAATCAGTTTCAGTGTGTGTAAAGAGATAAAACGTGAATGAAGTGAATGTAAGTCACTGTAATGTCCTCGTAAGTGATGGAAACGTGACTGTGTGTCTGTGCGTCTGTTTGTCCAGGCTCAGGAGGTCCATGAGAAGCTGAGGTCGTGGCTGAGAGCCAACGTCTCAGACGACGTGGCCGACTCTGTGCGCATCATCTATGGAGGTCAGTGACGATTCTCCTCCTTCTGTCTCGTTTAGTTTTTTTGCACAAGTCAAAGTGAAAGGAAATTAGCAGATTTTTTTTGAAGGAGTTTGACCTGACTGTTTCCTCTGCGTCTTCCAGGTTCAGTAACGGGAGCTAACTGCAGAGAGCTGGCGTCTCAGGCCGACGTGGACGGATTCCTGGTCGGCGGAGCTTCTCTGAAACCAGAGTTTGTCGACATCATCAACGCACGTGCGTAACAGACGCAGCTCCGACAGGACCAATCAGAAACACCCTTTAGATCATTATGTGTCACCATGTGTCTGCAGCCTGGGCTGACTGATCCACAGACAGACAAAACACAGGGTGTCAGGATTCACTCCAAGTAAACATCAGTACTTTTTTTGTCTTACTGTCACTTGTGGGACTTTTGCTGTTCTTTTTACAGTAAAACCTCATTTTTACTATTAAGGCTGTTTCTAACACTGTTGGGTTATTAAATGCATTTAAACTTTAGCATCAGTGTTGATTTTAAGGCTTTAAGAGGCATCTGAAAGTCAGTAAACATCCTTAACTTTCACCATTGCAGAGACAAACAGGACAGATTAGAGGAGAGTTCATGTTTAGGTATGTGAATGATACAAAACAACAGCTGTTTATGTTGTAACTTTGTGTTAATCTGGGGTAAAATGGATCAGTCAGCCCAGGTTGTTTTGTGTGTTTGCTAACAGATTGATAACACTGTTGTAATGTCGATGTTACTGTGTCACCTACCTGCACTAACTGTCACTTCAGGGTCCATAAAAATAAAAGCTCTGAACAGAATGTACTTAAATATATAAAGTAACATATATACAGAATCTATCTTTCCGCTGCTTTTCAGTTTTGAAGAGTCAGGGACTTTTATTGTGAAGTTGTCACAATAAAGATTTATGTGGTTCACACTGCACTGCTGCTGTATGTTTAACACTGGCTGATGTGTGCTCATCGTCAGATCAATGAGGGGAGCACGATGTCTGACCAATGTAAGAAGAAAAGAAATAAATGAGGAAAAAGTACAGTTTCATTCTGTGTTTATTGGCTGTTTGTGTCTCTGTTAAACCTTTTTGTTTTGTGTCAGTTTACAGAGGATCTCCAGTCTCAATATGAGCAGTGATTTTCTTTTCTGTTTACATGATTTTTAGAGGCCAGAAAGGCTCAAACTGTTAAGGAATACTAGAATCTATTTTCACAAGAAAATGTTAATGTTTTAAATGGAAGTAAATGTAAATGGAAGAAGTTTTTGATTCTGTTCTATCCCATTAAATATTTTATAAGTTTTAATTATTGTTAGCTCCCTTGCATCTTTGAGCGTCGCTGTGCAGAGGATGAATGTGCAGAATTTTTTACTTTCTTCTGCTGATGGAGGAAAGTTGTTGCCGTTGCTTTCCACCACTGGAGACAGCTCTTGGCGAGTAAAGTGATGAAGTTTGATGCTGAACTCGCAATGTGTCATCCAGACTGGTAAGTGAACAGCTGTTAATGCTAATGTTAGCTATGTAGCGATAGCAAAAATGTACACATAGCACCTTTAAAGCTGACTTGCAAGTTTAAGACATGACCACAATTTCAAAAAACAGAAAATCTGTCCAGAACTTTTTGGGACTTTCAGCTGCAAACTCAGTCGCTTAAGGTTGTAGAATAACAAGGTCTTGTATTTACTGGATGCAGTGTAAGGAAAGTTTCTGAACAACAAACAGATACAAAAAAAGACAAACACTTTTTTAACTGTGATTGAAATTGTAAATTACCATCTTTTTATTTCACATATTTTCACATTATTTTCAATGACAAGCATTCTGTTAATTTATTTTTTGAAATTCTCTTTCTTCTTTTTCAACACAGCTATTCTATGGACATTCAGGAGGAACCGAAGGAACAAAGGGACTCAGGGTTTACATTTTTTTGTTGTTTTTTTGTTGACCTCGAGCATGAAGGACAAATAATCAGAATCACGACGGGACGGGAAGAGAGGAGGACAGTTTGAAACTGAGAGACAGACACGACAAGAAGAAAAAGGAGACGAAAAGAGAGAGGGAGGAGGACAGAAGTGGGTGGAGTGCAGGTACTTTAGTGTCCAGGTGTGTGTGTGTGTGTGTGACACAGCTGAGTGTGTGTTCAGGTGTTAGTGTAGTTTTTATTGTTTTCTTCACTCAGTCCCTGAAACTGCTGTTTGGTGTTTATTCTGCGAATGCATTGTCGTTTTTTTTGGTGCTGAAACTTTTATTTATTTGTTTATTTTATCTCTTTCAGTTGCGTGCTTCAGTCTACATTATTCTATAATATCTCTACTTATTTAACTCTCTGTTTTAACAACAATAATCTTTATTTTTGCAGGTCTGTCCTCTGGCTGTACATGAACTATTCCTTTAAAACTACAGTAACAGTGCATGTCTGGCTTATAAATGTTAGATTTTTATAATATTCCCCTGCATGTGCGTGAGCGTGTGTTGCATCTGCGTACTCTGTGCGTGAGTGTGTGTGTGTGTGTGTGCGTGTGCATACAGCATCATCTCCCTACCTATAAGTCCAGTGCATATTTTATTTTTGTTTATTATTATTATTATTTTTTTTTTTTTTTTGCTTGGCTCTTTTGCTCCTGTGTTTCATGGATCTGTGTGATCGTTCTTTGTACATGGCTCGTTCCCTGTTTGTCGTGTCTGTCAGTTTATGTGTGTTTGCGTGCATGTGTGTGTGTGTGTGTGTGTTTGAGTCATTCGTCTGTCTGTCTGTCAGTTTCACAGGGCGCTGGGGTTCCTGAAGTTATGGCCTGCGAAGCGAGCCTGGTCGCCCAACTCCTCCTCAATCCTACAGAGAAGAAAAGAGAGAAGGAAAGAGTGGAGGTAAATTATTAAACAGCTGGTCGCTGTCGTTTTTTATCAAATGTTTCTCAGACTGGAGGAAATAGTGCATTTCTTGGGGACTATTTTCAGTGGCGGATTACTCCACATTTGGTGCTGTAGTGAGTAGTTGGACTGAGTCAAAATAAACTACAGTGTGTGTGTTCTTGGTAATGAAGGGACACGTCAGCCAGTGCAGCAGTGTGGCTCACTGATGTGTTTTTAATAGTTTTTGGAAACAGTGGAGCTCTACAGCGCAGAGCAATAAGATCTATCAGGCTCTGGATACACACACTGCTTGTTAGTGGAGACATTAATGGTCGGTTTGGGGCTTTTCATGGGATTTGTTGACAACAAGCAGAATACAGACCATCCCTGTTCCTCAGGAGTCGAGAACAATGAGAGTTCAGCTGACGTTGGTTTTGTTTTTGGCTTCTTTTCGTGCATGTTTCCATGTTTGCACCTGTCCCTGCGGCACTAATTTACTGACCACATATGGAATTTTTTTCACATAACCAGCACCGTATGACGACTTCCTACCCTGTAAATGACTCATTTCTTTCTGGTGTGTGTCTATGTGGCTGTGTACATGTGTGTGTGTGCATGCTTGACTGCAGTGATTAGCGTTTAGCGCTGGTTAATGCCCCTGTAAGTCTCTCCACCCTCCACCTCTCCTGCGTCTCCTCAGCAATCCGATGGGATTACACCGCTGAGCTGATCCCACCTCCTCCTCCTCCCCCTGCCGCTGACTGGCCTGGACACATGGGGTGACACAAGTGCTGCTGTCACCTGTCACGTCAATTAGCTCTCTGATGCTAAGCTTTAAGACAGAGCAGGCACCTGAGGAGCGTGGTTATAGCTCGGCTGCTGCCAGATTTGGAGCCAAAAGAGGATCCAGGGAATGTTTGACAACAAACAAAATGAGAATTAAATATTACATCAGGCAGGTAGCTCCTGTACCTTTAAGTTTCCAACAGGAGTTTATGTTTAAAAAATGGCTCTAGAGAAGTTTTAATGAGTCTAAAGTCGTGTAAAGACAAAGTTTGTAACCTGGACTTCAAGTTTATATAAAGTCCCATTGAAGAGGAAACTCATTAAATCTCTCATTGATGAGACAGTTTATGTTATTTTAGAAAAATCTTTCCTTTTTTTGTGAGTATAACTCACTTTATTCAGTGTTACTCTGACTGCCCCCTCCCCCTCCCTCTCTGTCCACCTGTGCTGTGTCTGGGGCCTCGTCAAGACAACTGGTTCCACCTGACAGATGGGAGGGGCCAGGGGTATATAAGGTCTGCTGCTCCTGGTTTCTCGAGACAACCTCTTCATCCAGACATGCATTTTACTACTGACTCCTGCATCTCTGAGCCTTATTGTATTTTCTTTGCCTAATGAATTAAATTGGCAACAGTAACTCCCCTGAGTGTGTGCAGGGACTCTCGTTTGTTACAAACCTGAGCCAAGTTTGTTACGAGACAAAGAAAAAGTGGTGATTGAAATGGGCTGAAAACATTGGTTAGACCCAGATGAAGGATTCTGTGTCCAATAAACATGTAGAGAGGGGAGCCAGGTTTCATATAGAGAGGCCAAATTATAAAAACCACCTGGGAAGACAGGAAACAACCAACTACAGTAACATCCTGCTTGTCATTCAAAGTATTTCTCTCTTCATTTACCCCTCAAACAAACAAAATGTCCCAATAAACCTTAACTGAGCTAAAGATATGAACTGAAATGAATGGATAAGTTCACCTGAGTGTTTCAGAGAAAGAAAGAAAGAAGGAGGGAAAAAGAAACCGAGGGATTATGTCTGCAGCACACTGACCTCATGAGCTGGTTGTACTTGGCCAGTCTCTCAGATCTGCAGGGGGCGCCAGTCTTAATCTGCAACAGAGAGACCGAGAGAGACAAAGAGATGAAGGGAATCGTCAAATATGTCGCTGAGGATGTTTTCACTCTTCAAAGTCTGAACCAAAGTCCATAGTTTTATTACATCGTTTACTTTTGATCCACTTTATTTTGGATTCTCATTGCAATTTAGTCTTGCCGTCATCACCTACGTGTGCCCAAATGATCTCCTGTCTTCAAACGACTGTTTGAGGGTTAAGAACCTGGTCTTGATACAAGTGTCCTCACAAACACTGATGTACAGACGTGTGTGTACCTGTCCAGTGCACAGTCCCACCACCAGGTCAGCGATGAAGGTGTCCTCTGTCTCTCCTGAGCGATGACTGACCATCACACCCCAACCATTCGCCTGAGCCAGTTTACACCTGAGAGACGGAGATAAAGAGGAGAGAGAACAGGTTCAGGTTCAAGAAACACCTAGAAAGTGTGAATGCAGGAACAGGTCTGGGTCCCAGCTTTAGTTTCAGGTAGAACATCTCCAAACCTCTGGTAGCAACAAGATGTAAAACCGTGTGAAAGTCAAGGTCACAGGAACACATTCATCTTGCCTCTGCTCAGCGGATGACAGCATGTCTTGCATATATTACTGTATGTTTATTGGACAAGTTAATTAATGTGATTGTGATTTATTTACAGCTGCAGCTCATCTGACACATTAACCTGCAAACGACATGAAAATGAAGACGCGTGTTGACGCCTCGGGTCAAAGTCTCCGCTGAGCTGCTGGGAGAATTTATCAGATTAACAACGCAGGGAGATTTTCATGTGACGGACGCAATACATCAACTTTACTGTCATCAGCTCTGCTTATATCATTTTATCTTTCTCACCCCCTCCTCCACCTCCTGCTACAATCCAGCCCCACTGACTGATCGCTCCATAGCCCTGAGTGACATTTCGTTAAGTCTGAGACTGATGACACACACATTCAAAACTGGAGAGCACACACTCTCCACAAAGATATATATGAGATCCATGAACACACAGTCCCAGTCGGCTACATCTGATTGACAGCTCATCTTCAAAAAAAATCTCCTGTCATGTCCTGTCCCTCATTTATCTTCTGTAAAGGTCTGTTTATCGCTCCTCCTCTGTGGCACAAGGTCAACATGGCTGACAGGTAACGACTGATGTGACTGACAACATACTGACCGCCTGTGTGTGTGTGTGTGTGTGTTTCCACACTGATAGCAGAGCAGCTGTGTCTCTCTGCATCTCCCTGAAGGCCTCTGTGTCGTCTCAGCCAAGATGGACGACCTTCTCTGGCCAGTCCAAGGTCACCGGCCTGCCCTGGGCGGCCATATTAGTTTCTTTCTCTAACAGTTTGTGGGGCATGAGACCAGTGCTGGTTCACAGCATGTTTGATTGACAGTGATAAGACAAATTTAAGGATTTCTTTGAACCAATGCTGAATATTTCTATTCAACCATCCTTTTAATTGTCCAATCTCTACTCTTGAACCTCTGCATCTAAAAATCTTGTAAACTCTTAAATAAAGCAGACGTACGCCTGTATGGCCTCGGTGACGGTGCCGATCTGGTTGACTTTGAGCAGCAGGCAGTTGCAGGCTCGCTCCTCAGCAGCTTTCTCTATCCTCTTGGGGTTGGTCACAGTCAAGTCATCTCCAACAACCTGGATCCCCACCTGGGCTGTCAGACGGGACCAGGCCTCCCAGTCGTCCTGGTCAAACGGGTCCTCAATGGACACCACTGGGGCAGAGGAGAGAAGGAAGAAGTTCCAAAAATAGATTCTATAACTTCATGTCTCTAGTTGAAGATTAACTAACCCAACAAAAAGCATCCACCTGGATAGTTGTTGACAAAGCCCTGGTAGATGTCAGCCAGCTCCTCTGCAGAGATGTGCCTCTCTGGATCTGGTGGCGATTTGAAGTCCAGGTCATATTTTCCGTCACGGTAAAACTCTGAGGCGGCCACGTCCATCCCGACTACCACCTTGTCTGTGAAGCCGGCCTTCTCTATGGCTGTCTGCAGCAGATCCAGAGCTGGGGTAGTCAAAGCCAAAGAAGAAGAAGAAGTAGAGATGGAAACAGAAGGAAATGAAAGGCAAGAAATAGAGGATGATTTGCCTCTCAGTCTACAACCTAACGGTCTGATTGGTGGAGCTTAGTGGGGACACAGCTCATCTCTACAAGATCTGAAAAATTAATGCAACCTCCTTTACAATTTTATTGGGGAAAAATTTATATTTTGACTTAAGGGTATGAGGAATAAAAAAATACTGCAGCTGAAAATCAATCAAAGCTGCAAAGGACAGTGATTCTGAGACAAGAAATTACATTTGGTTACAAAAATTATATTTCAGTCTTTGTGCCTGATTTTATTATGCAAACTAATTGTGATGTATTTCACATTTAAGCAAAGTAAACGTCACTTTTTCCGTTGCTGAAAGGTCAGGTTCAGAGATTAATGTCAGATTTTATCTCCTTAAAATCAAAGCTTCTTTCCCTGACTCATGCACTAATTCTTTTTAGGCATATTACCTGGCTTGCTGACAGAACATCAGTGACAGTTATGGAAACAGTCCTGTTCCTCACCCTCGCTGTTCTCAAGGATATTGGGAGCGAAGCCTCCCTCATCTCCCACATTAGTGGCATCCTGGCCGTATTTCTCCTGAATCACCCCCTTCAGTGTGTGGTACAGCTCCGATCCTATCCTCAACGCCTCCCTGAGAGACACAGAGAAGGACAGAAAGAATGACGCATGATAAGAAACAAAAAGAAAATCTATTTTGTTCTGGAGATGAGTTCTTACTTGAAAGACTCGGCTCCAACAGGGAGAACCATGAACTCCTGCATGGCCAGTTTGTTTCCAGCATGAGATCCTCCATTTATCACATTAAAGGCCTGGAGAGGAGGTGGAGGAGGAAAAAACAGAGAGAATGACAAGTTAATAATGTTTTAATGGAGTCTAAAGAGCCTGAAAAGCCAAGAAACATTAGTGAGCAACATAAAAGCATCGAGTATTTCTCAGAGAGAAAAGAGCATCACACTTATTTTAGATGGAAAACTATTAAAAACCAACATCTGATGAAAACATTTTTTGCTTGGTTTGATCCTTGAACCTGAAATTTTTTAAAAGTTCTCTCTTGATATTTTAAAAATATGTGGATCTCAGTCATCGTTCATGTGCTACTTTTCCATGACTGTTTCTCACAATTAGCAGATATCCAGATGGTGTTATATTTACACACCCAGCATGAATGTGAATTTCATAAACATAACTGTAGTTTTTTACTCGTTACCTGTAACAAGAAACATGGTCAAAGCTGGAACCAGTAAATGTTTCTTTTGTCCGAGAAACTAAAGCCTGTTTTTAAAATCATGTTTCCCCGCAGATCGTACAAAACGTACAAAGACTGTCACAGCAGATGTTGTGTGTAGATGTTGTGCAGTTTGTGTTTGTGCCTTACAGGAACCGGCAGCACCAGCTCTGTGTTTCCGGCCAGGTCGGCTATGTGGCGGTACAGGGGGACCTCTGTCTCTGCTGCACCGGCCTTACAGATGGCTAGAGACACTCCCAGGATGGCGTTCGCCCCAAACTGAGCTGTTTGACAGAACAAAAGACAGGAAATGACTCTCCAGTAAATAACTGCTCTTCCTGCATTTGTAAAATTTTGTACCTTTTATTGGTATTTTTTGTGTTCTTCAGTTCAGTTTAGTTTCAGGTCTAGTTTTAGCAGTTTTGTAGTGTGTTGTGTTGCAGGAGCTGTAAGAGTTGTTACGACACATGTTAAGAACAGATTAGTCGTGTGTTTGCCTCAGGTAGAGGGGAATTCTTGTTTAAATTCTTGTCCTGTGTAACACTCAGAAAACCCTTGTTATTAATTACACCAGCCTCTTTTGTGTGTGTTGTGTTTGTGTTGTTCTGGAGGTCAGTTGTTTGTTGTTAGCTAGTGTTGCACACTGTTGGCGCTGTAAGCTAAAGACGTGACGTCACCTCCTTTGGATTTTCCTCAAAAACTGGTCCCAGGTCTTTTACTCAGAAACCAGTTCACAGGCTGTTATAGGCAACCATGAAAGTTATCCTCACATATAGTACCTTTAAGTGATTTTTAAAAACTTGTTACTGTGGATTATAGCTCTATTTTTTTAGCAAAAGAAAATGAAAAAGAAAATTTGGTGCGACTGTAAAAAGAAAATGAAAAAATAATGAAAAATACCTCCTTATGATGCTGAGCAATAAGCAAAGAGAATAAACTCTCTCTGCCACTTGAGAATGAAATCTAAACTCTTTGTGTTTGAGTAAATCTGAATCCAGTTGTGTGTATTACTACATGGACAGAAAATGAATCAAAAACTTCCAACACATTCAGCTGCAGTTTAGTCTGACAGGCTTCCTGTGCCGGCTGAAATTAATTTCTCCCAGCACCATTACTTTCACAGCTGTTTGCCCTGCTGCCTGAAATGATTAGTTGGCATGAGTGTAGATTAAAATAAATGAACACTGCATTTATTTATTAAGGTTGTGAGTTTGCTTTGATGCTGCCAAAGCCAGTTTGGAACAGCAATCTATTTGCTCTGTCTTGTTCCTCCTGTATTTATGCCTCTTGTTGTTCTGTGAGGCACTTTGTCACAACCCTGCCTTTGGTAAAAAACAGTTTTTGAAGTGTGTGTGACTTCACAGGAGCGGAGGCTGAGCTGCTGTAACGGGGGAGATTTCCAGCTGGCTGGTAGAGTACGATGATGTGGCGTTAGTCAGCACGACTCGCTCCCGTCTTGTTTTGACTCACATTTGTTTTCTGTGCCGTCCATCTCGATCATCATGTTGTCCAACTTCTCCTGTTCCACCACACTGATGCCCTGCACACACACAGGTACAGAAACACACCGTAAGAACACACACAAGCAATATACTGTATAAGCAAGTCAGTTAGCATTTGAAACAAAATGTTGTGGCATTATTTTTCCTGTCATGGTTGTTGTATAACATTGTTGTGTGTCATAGATGTCTCTGGGACATAAATGAGGACACAGGCCAAAACACACCCATGGTTAATTAAGAGAGTACGAGCCTTTTGAACCATGCGCCCGGTGCTGCCAACCTTTTCTTTGCCACAGCAAATGTGGATTTGGTCGCGCCCTAAATGTACCTGCTCCATGAGCTTAGGCTGTTAAAATCGAGCTCTTGATGTTACGTCTTGAGCCTGAGTTATAGCACACACTCCACATGCAGGAGTAATAACTGAAAAGAGGGAGGGATCCATTGTAAACCAGCTCTGGCAGAGGAGGTTGTTGGTTTGGTTCTCAGACCAGCAAAACTTGTTCATGTGGTTCCCTGATACAGTCACTATTGTTTCCTTCAAATTAATTGAGAATCCAAAGCGACAGACATGTGAAGCGTCTTCGAACAGCTTCGAACAGCTCTACTGGAAGGATGGAGCAACGCTCTTCCTAAAGATAGTCCCTCATTTAGTGTTTTGATGGTGAGAGCAGTGCTGGTCCTGTATCTCCTTCAGCTGTAGCTTCATGCTGTTCTGAGACTGCTGATTGAAGGAATTCTGGGAAAACGATGACCTCCACAAAACTTTGTAAAAGCAGGCTGAGCTTAACCAAAACAGTCAGACTAGTCTTTTTTTTTCTTGAACTTTTACTCTTTCCTTTCATCATTATATATCATTAACTTTGTGTTATAATCTCGACAGATTTCTCTATTGTTTCTGACCTGTGAAGTACTCTCTCGTCTGTTTTATGGCTTCATGAATAAAGTTCTGAGTGTTATTATCATCATGGCACCACACACACCAGCGCAGCCGCACCGATCCGTCTCTCTGATGTGCTCCGATGTGACGTTCAGGAGCTCAGAGCCGATGCAGGCTGTTTTTTCCCGCCTGACTGATCACCGAGATTCATTTCCCAGCATCTGCTACTGGGGGAAATTACCCATGCTGCACTGCTGCAGATATCTGAATCATACCATTGTACACACTGCACACACACACACACACACGCACAGGAACACAAGCAGTAAAAAACACACTCACCTCATTCACTTTTCCTCCCTTACTCACTCACACTATTTTCTCACACAGACACATTATCATCATCTCTCATTCACGACACACACTCTAACACACACACACACTTTTCTCCACCATTACTGATAGCTAAGTAGACTTTATCTTCTTCTCACAGCTTCCTGTCTGCCCATCCAGATGTGATAGTCATCTGCACATCGATCGACTGAATCTACACTGGGTGACTCCTCTTGTACAAGGTCATTTTATTCACATTTTAAGTCAAAACTGGAGATTTTCTGACCAAATCTGACCAAAGAAACACAAATACAACACCCCCCCCACATTTCTAAAAGGATGTTGAAGTCTGGAGGTTTGGTTTACCGCTCCATGTTAGAGCCTGATCAGAAAGATTGCAAAGCCTGGGTGGAGCTGAGATGAGGAGAGGAACCACCAGGACTGAGTATGATCAGATGTCTTCCCAAAAGTAATTCTTTAATTCCCTTTTTGAGTCTCAGACATTGTAGCTTTAAATATGGTTACTGACAAATCTACTGCATGAACACATCTGGTGACTTACAGAGGCTATAAGAGCTGGACCCAGAGTATCGTTGATGTGCCCAACTGCCTTCAAAACACCTAGAAGAGGGAACGAAATGAAAGGAAGTGAGTCAGAAAATGAAAACTGAAATCCTGCAGCAACTGGAAGAGAGAGACAAAAACACAGTGGGTGTAGTTTGAAAGGGGTTGCTCTCCCACGTAATGTAGCTTTATGTTTTTTAAAAATGCAAATACCCATGCCTACACAGTCGATTTGTCTTCATACCTTTGCCCTTGTAGCGGCTCTTGTCTCCATCTCGGAGCTCCAGAGCTTCATAGATACCTGTGGATGCTCCGCTGGGCACTGCAGCCCTGAACAGACCTGAAAGACAGACGAAGAGTCAGAAACCGAGAGGGTGGTCCATAAAGCTCAGCGGGAACAGCCATGATTTGGAGACATAGCCTGACCCTTTAACACCCACACACAAAGATGACGTCTGCGTGACCAACATTTCAACATATTCAGTTTACTATCACGACTGACGAAGACATGTATTTGACATTTCTGCTTTTAAAAATATATTCTACAAAATAGTTTAGTCAAGTTTAGTCGAGAAGACGCCTCTGTACACTAACTGCTCTAGTTATAAATTCCTATTTTGTAATTTCTTTATAATAAACATGCAGACAACAGTTTTTTAAAAATAATTTAACGCTTTAATCAAATATAACATCTGACAGTCAACATGTAGCAATCAATTATTCATACATGTCAACCCGTTCACCTCATCTGTTTAGGAGCACGTACAAACAGATGATACTGTGCAGCTAATAGAAACTCAAGCAGCAGAGAAACAGAGCAAAGCTAGATATGACTGAAACTGTTTGCAAACACTAACACAGCCAAGTTCAGTCACATCTGACTGTGCAGAATCTGAAGGTAATTAGAGGATGGAGAAAAGAGGCGGACTATTTTACCTGCCAAAAGATTCAGGAAAACCACAAGGTCTGATGATTCAGAAAGATAAAACACCCCAAAACTGCGAGGACACACACGGCCTCTCTATTTATACTTTTATAATATCACACATTTTAAACGCCAGTCTTGGTTATTGCTGTTGAAAAATCTCACATATCAACCCTCATCAACATCCTCCTCACAGGTGAAAATACATAAAAGCATCCAAAGTCAGAAATAAAAATATTAGCTGCAACAGCTTTGGCTGCTTTTGATGTGAGAATGTACTCTGCTGTAATTAGCCCTGACCCATAAAATACAAACTCGGTGGAGGCAATTTTCTTAGAACCTTTTAAGATGGAAAACAGGCTGAGTGCTATTTGAGCTTTTGAGTCCTGCCTGACACCCTGAAATATACATTAACTGCTCAGTACAGAGCACCAGTCCTACCTGCAGAGACTTGTATTCTCTTTCTCTTTTAGTATTTTAAAAAAAAAATTATTTGCACCATATTTGCACAATATTACCTAAAGTGAGAGTAATCTGCAGGTGTTCTTCTACTAGTTTTAATCTCATTTCCAGGATGTTCATTTCATTAAAACTGATTTTTTAAAAGTGTTTTAAAATGAATATTTATTTTAATCTTGTTGAGGTTATGGCAGAATGCTTATATTGTCGGCCTACAAGAAGAGACTAAGCTCCAGTCCCCCTTTAACTGAGAACTGATCGATCTGGACAGAGGTCAACTGAAGGTCATTCGATGTCAGAAACAATCTACAATTACAGCAGAGATGCTGTTGAGCTGCTGAGCTTTCTTAACGCTTTTTGGCAGATTTCTGACATGATGAATCTGAGCTGACGTCGTTGTGGTGAAGATTATGTTATCCCCCCCTGATATTTGCAGACAGGCACATCGGCGGTCACCTTTCTCTGTGCGAAGGTCCACTTCCACAGTGGGGTTTCCCCGGGAGTCCAAGATCTCCCTGGCAACGATGCTGACGATCGACATCCTACGAGACACACAGAGAGAGAGAGAAGGGAGAGGCTGTGAAATAACTGCTTTACCTTGTAGTAGATGTACTGTGAACTCTGTAGGAAATATGATTAATTTTTGACAGTTGCTTCAGTTTGACGTGAAAAGGAGGGAGTGAGAATAAAAGAGACTTCGTGGGTAAAAAGTTCTTTTTTAAATCGCACATAAACAGAGGACAACCTGTCAGAGGAGACGAGAAACAACAACCAGTTTGTTTCACACACAAACAGTATACAGTACAAACACACACACACACACACACACTGCAGTTACTTTGCTGTTTCTGGAAGCAGGCTGCAGTAAAACACTTCAGCAACAGAGAGTAGTACGGTAAATTATGCATCAGCTTTCATCCAGACTGGAATCTGCCATTGATCGGGATTTGGTGAGACTCTATCACACAATGAATTTCATCGCACTAACAAGTGTGTGTGTGTGTGTGTGTGTGTGTGTGTGTGTATTAAAAGCCTAAATCTAATTCCTCTGTGCCACAGAGCTCCATTGTTTTCCAGAAACTATTAAAAACACATCACTGTTGCACTGGCTGACACGTTCACACACACACTGTAGTTTACTTTGACTCGATCACACATACACCGTCCTGCTGCCCCAAATACTCACTAGAGCACCAAATGTGGATTAATCGGGCCGCTTAAGAGAGTCCCCAGCAAATGCACCATTTAGACCTTCTTGAATAACGTTTGATATAAAATACAGTGGCCGGCTGTTTTAGGAAATTACTGAGCCTTTGAAAATGAAACCATATATCTCTGAGCCACATCTGAGATTTACTTCAAGAAGTAACAGCACCTTTATCCCTAAAAGCAACTAGCACTTTTTGCCAAGTGCCACTCTAGTTTTATGTTGTTACTTCAGAGTAGTAAACCCACCTGTACTTTGACCCCCTGCTCCAGCAGTAGACCAGCTGAGCTTTAAGTCTGAAAGACGACCTAAAACATAAGTCTTATCTTGTGCATTTCTGTGAATGAAAGTTTTATTTCCATTTATTTCCATGTCTAGATTACAAATGCACTGTAACCTGTCGTTCCACATGAACAGTGTATCTTCACATGCTGCACCTGAAACTAATAAAACTTTCACAAAGGTAAAATCTCCAACCTCACGCCTGCAGAGGTGACACGATGGTGTCAAGTATCAGCTACACCTTGTATGCAAACCTGTTTCTTTCTTACAGTTCAACCTCTCCATTCACAACAAGCTGTTTTTGCCTGTCCAACATCGTGTTTAAACAGGGAATACACTGGATAATGGATGAAACCAACCAAATGCTGCTTTTCTTTTCTAATGCTGATTTTCGCTGCAGTTCTTGTGCTGAATGATCAGCTACAGTAAAAGGTGAGTGTCTGGATGAAAAGGCCACCAGACTGTTACAAACCCAAACCAGTGACCTTTCAGCTACACGACTGTCTAAAAGCAGTTCTGTGCTTCAGACTAAGTGCTTGTCAGATCGTCACACGGTGTCTGAAACCCCTGCATCCCCCTCAACCTTTCTAAAGTCAGGACTGGGGACAGGGGGCATTTTTAGGACTTTCTGAAAGTGACAATCGCACCCTCTTCTCTTGGCGACTGGCAGGTGTGTAGAAGTGAGAAAGCAGCCAGGGTCTCAACTTTTCTCTGACGTTACTTTAACGTCTACAATCGAGTGCAACACCACGAATGCCTCTGAGGAAAAAATGTCCCAAATTGTGCTTCATTCTTTTAGTGTACCCACTGTGAGAGGGTATAACAACTTCTGCCTTTAAAAGTGTCTGGTCAACTCTTCATATGAAACCATCAGCCCTCCAGCTCTTTCCTTTAGAATTTAGATTTTTTTAATGAAACATGTTGAAATGGGTATGAAATGCTTTATGTACAATTACTGACTTTGTATTGCCAATATTCTGTTTGTGGCTGCTTCTTGATCAGGCCTTTCTATAAAACAGACTTTTCTCTGGTTAAATAAAGGAAAAGATCTCAAGCAGAGACCTTCTATATATCGTCACTGTTTACTGTTGCTGCTTCTTTTCTCCCATGAGAGACCGATTGGAAAGATTGCATCTCTGGGTGCCATATCTCCACTCTTTGAAAAACAGCTCAACCACAACAGCCTAAGTAGGCCAACGCAGAGCAGCACCAACCTCACAAGTGCTCTGTTTTTTAAAATCAAAAACCACCCAACAAGCAGCAACAATCACAGCAGTTTTAGCCACCTTTATACAGTAGTGCATGACAAACTAGTTCCTGTCAGTAACTGTTAGCGAAATATATAGCTAACTGAACCAAATGACAGAATGAATGCTAACGTTGCTTGCTAATATAACCCACGAGTAAAAGAGCTAATATATACATATCTGACCTAAGTTTTTATCAGAATGGTTTTTAAAATGTGAATGGGAAGATTTTAAATTACATTTTACAGTTTGAAAAATATTAAACATTATGCTGATGACACCAGACTAAGTGACAGTAATGTCATACCTACATTAACTAATATGAAGCTGCTATTTTTGACAGTTATGTTGCAGCTTCAGCTTGCGGTGCAACTTGACTGTGTAAATTTTGTTTGGAAGTAGCTGGCGGTGCACCTGGTTCACAGAGAGTGACGTAAAGTCCATATTTAGTTCAGATTTGAACAACTTTGTCTTCATGTCCTGAACAACCTCCCAACAGTACAATCTCAGTCATCTACAGGAGAAAATCAAAGGGGTCGTTTCTCTTTCATTTCTCTCTCTAAAAGCCTGAACAGCTCCACATCACATGATGAAAAATGTATTAATTCTGTTTGAAGATGTGTTTTAAATTCCTGGATCTCCACAACATTATTAAGCTAAACTCCAAAACATCCTCATTGTCATTTCACTATCATCCATGCTAATCTACTCTGTGGGTGTTTCCCTTCTCTCTCCTCATTCATATTCCATGCACACAGCGCTGCAAAGATATGTCAAAAAAGGCCTTTTATGCTGTCCTCCTCTCCATACTGTATGAATACTTTATTGATCTATGAAGAGCTAAATCTGGCTCGCTGCTAGGTTGCAGAAACCTGTCATTGTACTGAGGCTGTCCTTTCCATACACAACAGAAAGATGGAGATTCAGAGTGGACGGTGTGTCGACTGCTTTAGATGTTTATTTTATTATTGTACCTCTTTCTGTTGACTAAAGAATGCAGATGAATTTATGGTGTAACAACATTTAAGAGCATTTTTACAACATTTTGAGATATTATGTGTGGACATTAACCACTCCCATCACTTTGACTGTTAATTCATGTAATAATTCATTAAGTCAAAGTTTCCTCATATCAGTGGATGTTGCAGATCCTATTGTGTTTTTGTGAAGACAGAAGCTTCCAGGTCTTAAAAACAAACTTGTCACAACAATAAAGATTTTTGCCACAATATGAAAAGAAGCAGAAACGTCTACATCACAGATAACGCTGTCCCTCCGTCTTCTACACTGACTCTAAGACATCCTCTGTAGGCTGTTTTCTGGTCGCTTTCATTTCTATTTTGGGTCGTGATGATGAGCCATCAGCTGTCATTTGGTCAAAGTAGGTGACAAATCATGAATGTCTGGTTCTTTTTATATCTTCTCATCTGACTTTTATTAATTTCTTTTTGCTCCTTAAAGATTTTAAACCCATTAAAATCCTTACTGAGTCATGCACTGTACAGGCTTAAACTTATGTAGTCCTCCTCTTCAAGATCCTTTCCTTATGTAATCCCTCAGTTTCTCTTTTCTTTTCTTGCTGCCTCTTAGATGTTTTTGATCAGTGCAGCACTGTAACCTGATTAACAACACAGACATATGCATATTTATGGATATTAAAACAGTGTTCATGTGATCTGAAACTAATGATATTCTCACTGGGGTATGTAGCTTTTTAAATTTCTCTTTCTCTGCATAATATGTGCTCCTTTGTTGTCTTGTTTCCTCTGTAATTTCCCTCTGGTGTTTATCTGACTCTCAGCCTGAATGCAAACACATTCTGTTTATGTAAAACCTTCCTGAAGAAATTAAACACTACACATTTCTTTCTTTTACCAGTCTCCCTGTCACCTTTCTTGTCCCCTGCAGGCACATAAATTCCCCTGGGTGTTGCTTTTAACCTGCTACAAATTCACATTACTCCATCTGTCTCTCCTCCTGTCCTCTGACTCCTTTACTCAGCGCTCCTCTATCATACAGTACATGATCTTTCTGAGCGACTCAGGAATATTTTCCATCCATTTTACACAGCGGCCTTGTTCACTTCTCTGTTGGTCGATTACAACTTTGACGACCTACGAATTTGTGCTTATTCAGTTCTTACACTCATTGTAAGTCACAGGGGATAAAAGCATCAGCAAAATGTGTAAAATGTATAAATGGTGCTCAGCATAAGAAAGAGCAGATAAGATGCCCGACTTGCCTCCAGCGTACAGAAACATCCACACACTCAGAGTCAAGGGGATTGATGCGTGGGTGATTTTCTCCACTGGCTTCTATTAATTTTAGTTTCTCTCTCTCTCCCTCTCCCTCTTTCTCTTTCTCTCTCTCCCTCTCCCTCTTTCTCTTTCTCTCTCTCTCTCTCTTTTGATGCTGTTTTGAAGCCCCACCCTGCAGTACTGCAGTTTTCCAAACAGTATCTCCTAAGGGTGGAGCAGCAGTACACAAGACGCCTGCCAACAGTTTTGCATCAGAAATCCTGCTATTTCTGCTTTTTCTTGTTTCTGATCACATCCTCAAAGCATCAAAGCAACCGTTCTGACAGTACACTGATGCGTACCCATTAATATTTGTCCACTAATTAAACTTTATACAGCGTGCAAGAATCTCACCTGCATCTAAATGTCTTCATGACACATTAAATCCTATTTCAAACAAAGTTTACCGTCACGCTTGTGGCTCTTTCAGGCTGTACTTCAGCATGCTGGTGTTTAGCTAATAATATTCACCATCTTAGTTTAGTATGTTAGCATTAACATTTGCTGATTAGCACTAAACAAAGTACAACTGAGACTGATGGGAATGTCATTAGTTTTGCAGGTATTTGGTCATAAAACAAAGATAAAGTATCTTTTAAAATACATTTTAATCAAACAGAAATATGCAGTAAAGAGGTTAAACATCTGTGATTCCTGTTGAACTGCCCGAATAGTTGTGTCTGACCACTTCTGTAACTTTTCAAAAACCAACTTTCAGACCCACTTCACTCTATGATTGGTCAGCTGTGAGGAGGCGATAAAAGGAGTCAGGGTTTGAACTTCTTTCCCTTGCTCTCTTTTTTTTCATTAATGTGAACCGCTGAGTGCAACACTACGAGCGTCTTCCAGGAGACACTGTCTGAAAATGTGCGCCGTCATCCCCAAGTGTAATCAATATCGTATCTACCCCTGTCTACAACGACCGGCTTTTCTCCTCACCTCACAGTGAGGCCACACAGAGCGCTTAGAAATGCTTGATTTCCAGCCTGGTCAGCCTTTGCTTTGCTCTCACTTGCTCTGTTCAGGCATGACCCGACTCTTGTGGTTCCTGTCATTTTACAAAAACCTCCTCTAACACCTCATGATGAACAAAAGCTCACTTTTTTTATAATATAACAACAGATTTTTACAAATTTGTTTATTTATTGCATGAAAATGTCATTCACACAACGCTCATGTGGCGTAGTTTTAGTCAGATCTCTTAGGTCTGTTAAAATGTAAGCTGAAATACAGTATTAGTTATATCATCATGTAAAACTGGCTTCCAAACACTGATTCTGTTTCCTTGTGCCATTGAAAAGATTTTTTAAATATCTTGTCATTTCATAAAAAGATTTTCTCCCAAATCTTTCAGGAGCTCGTAAATATATTGGTCTGGAAACATCAGATGTATTTGAAGCTTGAACATTATGTGCCACTTTCACACAGTGAAGCAGTAAAAAAACTTATTCATGTCCCCATTAATAACAAGCTATTTGAATCCGAGTCAAACAGTTTATGTATTCATGACACCAGCAAAGTGTTTCTCAATATTAGCTGCACACACTCATCTCATATCCATAAACACATGTTCTTCCTTCCCAATCTGTCACCACCCATCTTATACTTCTCATCTCCATCCCTCCATCTCTCTCTCTCGCCTCTCTCCATCTCCATCTATGCCTGTGTCTCTCGCCCGGTGCTGTTTGTGCACGTTGCTGTGTGTTACGTAAGCTCTACAGCAGCAGCAGCAGCAGCAGCAGCAGCAGAGGGAGGACACCCCTGAACGCACCACACCACACCTACCAGAGACTGCAGTGCTCAGCAGAAAATATACCAGCACTGAAAAAAAAACACGTGAGTGGGCGAGCCAGGCAGAGAGTGAATGAGAGAGAGAGAGAGAGAGAGAGGGATGAAGTCACGCAAGGAGAGAGAACGAGGAGAACATATATATCATCTATATAAAATCTGGCTGTGGGAGGCAGAGAGGCAAAGAAATGAAGATAAAGAAAATGTAAAGAGGATGATTGATTCATTGTGAGTGTTTAAGATTAAAGGGGCAGTCCACTAATGTTACACACCAACATCAGTTTACTCAGACTTTGAAAACAGTTGTAAATTTCCATCTCCACATTTTCTTTTAATGATATCCTCAGAATGTTTTAGCATTTTTGTACAATGCCATAGTTGCTAAATTCATCCAAACTGACCCAGAATCTGTAAGCAAAGTGTTGCACGCACTGCCCCATCCACCAGCAGTTCTACCTAGCACTTTGCATCAAGGCAAGCGGCAGGTAAAGTCTTTCTTATTAATGGTTTGTAGCTCATGAATAACCACCAGAAAATTTATTAACCACTAGAAAAGGCATTAGTTAAGACTTGGGTGCTTTGTGAGAAGATGTACCCTGGTATTGTAGCTAACTTCTCTCCAGTCTTTTTTTAACTAAAAGAATTGAAATGTGACTTTTCTTTCTGAAATTACTCCTTCCACCTCACTACCTGTACCAGTCACAGCTTAGATATAAAATTTAACAGAGAAAACTCAAAGATGAGATGAGAAAGATTAGAGTCAGTATTGAATCATTCGACTGAAAATCTCAAATAGCTGGACAGTCTCTTTGTCCTGGTAAATATATGTGGCGAGAAAGAAAGACAGAGTTAGGGAGACAAATGAAGAAGGGATGAGTGATGAAAGATGATGATGAAGGGGAGAGAGGGACATAGAGAAAGACCAGGAGGACAGAGAGAGAGAAAGAGAGAGACTAGAGAGCTGTGGGTGAAATGGAGAGTGGAGACGAGGCAGGGCGAGAGAGATTGAGAGATAAAGAGAGGAGGAGAGAGCGAGAGATAAATAATTAAATGACCCTGTTTGGCTGGAGAAGAGAGGAGAAATGGAGGGATGAAGAGAGGGGGGAGGAGGAGGAGGAAGAGGAGGAAGAGGGGGAACAGAAGGCTGATCATCGCACGTATGGCAGACACACACACACACACACACACACAGAGGAAGCAGTCTTACACATACGTAATGCTGATAATGTGTCCACACTAACACACACACTAACACACACACACGTTGCTTCAACTCGCAAATTATCACAAGTACTGTCACGCACACACTTCACGTCCACCCACACGTCACATTTACGTGTCTGCGATCTAACACACTCATTGATATACCAAGGTCCACGTACACAAATTCCTGCTGCCAAAACACACACAAACACACACTTTACTGACAGTATCCAAGAAGCTGAAGAAAATGAATGAAGCAAAGTTGCACACACACACACACACACACACACACACATACATGTTTTTTTTTCACACCTGCCATATTAAAAGAAATCAGCCATCTAACACACACACATTTTTGATATACGAAGGACTTGCTCACAACCAAAACACCTAAACAAGTTCACACACACAAACATAAACAAACACACACACATTTGACAACCATTTACAAGTAATCAGACAGCACACACACACTTTCACCATCAAATACATTCACACACTAATACTGTGCTATAACTTACCGCGGGATTCTCACACACACACACACACACACATGCCTCTACTAGCCATTTATACACATGTTCCTGTCTTTATATCACACTAACAAACATCCATCATCTAACACACACACACACACACACACACACACACACACACAATAGACCAAGGACTCAACCATAATTGACTGCAGGTTGCCATCACACACACACACACATATATTGCCACCAAAACACACATAAACAAGCAGCCATTTTCCAAGCAAAGTTGCACAAACACACACAGTAACACCTGAAAGTGAAGCATCCCATCTCTTACACACACACACACACACTCACTTTTTCAATCATCCAACACATACACACTCTTCATATTCCAAGGACTTCATGACCCTAATATTCATCCAAGACACACAGAAACATAAACACACACATACACCTGACAGCCATTTTACAAGACACCAGAGGAAACACAAAACCCTGAAGAGTGGTGTGTATCTTTCTGACATGTACACACACACGCACACACACACACATAATATTTTTGCAGCCAAAACACACACAACAGCCATTTTCACACACACTCCTCTGTCTGCCATATTAAAACACATCAGCCAACACACTAACACACACATACACTTGAAGTACAAAGGACTCGACCAGTGTTGACTTCATGAGCCCTGACACACACACACATACTGAAACACACGCGCACACACACAATTCTTCCTGCAGCCAAAACACACCCGATCTCTCACAAACACACAGCCCTTTTTCAAAAAAACAAAATCAAACACACACACATGCATTTAACAGCCATGAACCAAAATCACATTCATACACACACACACACACACACACACAATAACACCTAAAACTGAGACATACACACACTCTATATGCACACACACATATGCTCTCCTCTGCTTTTTACCCACACATGCATACACACAAACACACACACTTGACAGACATTTTCAAAGGAATCATGCAGAAAAATCACACACATACACACACACCTAAAACTGAAGCATTTCTATGTCTGACACACACACACACACACACACACAGAGAGAGAGAAGCAGCATCCTCCTGCATCCTCTCAGCAGCCGATCAATATGAGATCAAAGGAGGAAAAAAGAAACAATGGATGGAAAAACACAAAACCTCTTGAGCAGATGAAAAGAGGAAGAGAGTGTTTCCTGTCTTTACCTGCCGCCCGTGTGTGTGTGTGTGCGCTCTGCCTTTCACGGCGACCGAGAAAATACTGGAGAGGCAGAGCGAGAGGGAGAGGGAGAGGAGGAAAACAGGAGAGGAGGAGGAGGGGGGTGAGATGTGTGACAGAGGGGGGAGGGGAGATGACTCAGAGGGAGATGGAGAGAGGAAGAGGAGGAGAAGAGGAGGGTTAATTAAAAAGGAGGAGATGGACGGAGGGTGGGATGAAGGGATAAGGATGGGGTGCAGAGGCTCGTCGCCCGACAGAGGAGGTAAAAATAGATGAAGGGAGGATCGGCTCTCTCTCTCTCTCTGTCTCCCTGTCTCTCTCTGGTGCTGCAGTGGGGTTCAGTCGATGTATATACAGTTACATAATCCATCCTACTCCACCATGCTCAGACATGATGATGCCCTGTGTGTGAGTGTGTGAGCTTTTAACCACACAAGCACTGAAAACAATGCAGCAGCAGAGATCTCTCTGAGAGCAGCACCAAATGACTGGTGCATTATGATTTGTCAGGCTGCTCTGTTTGTCCCATGATGGCGAATCATGCTCAGCGTGACCTTTAGCAGAGCACTTAACCCCCAGCTAATCCAGGTGAACTACTGACAACCAAAAATTAGCATAGCATTAGCATGAAAGGATAAACTATAAAGCTGGAACTATATCTCACAGAGGAGGTGATGTAGCTGCTTTGTGCTTTGTTTTTCACACATCGTTGGCTACAACAGCAGCAAAATTGTTCACCTACCTGCTTGCCAGCTTCATCCACTGTGTAGATGATTAAACAGTGCATCCATTAGGGGGCATACTGAGGAAAACTACAGTAAACTGAAGGAGAAAACTACAGTGGAGACGTCGTAGACAGTATGTAAGGTGGAAAAGCTCTACAAGTTTCTCTTCAAAACTTTCTGCCGTTGTTGTGGTGGGTTCAATGTGGTGAAAGTCTTACTTTAACCAAGTGTTTATCAGTGTAACCATGACAACAGCGATCCCCTAACCACTTCTGTCCTTAATCAGCCAAACCGAAGCTTAACAACTGCATTATCATGTCAAAAACCAAATTCGTTTTCCAGTGGTGATTTAAACAGTTTTGGAAACAGCCACACACATTTCTCTCAACAACCTGCTTTAAGGCATCACAGAAGAGCAATGATGATTTATTATTTTTATTATTATATGTTACACACTCCTCTTTAAACACAGCATACAAACTGTAGCCTACAACACATATCAGCTGTAATGAAATGTGCCTGCAGATTCCTGCACATTCATCATTTGTTTCTGTAAACCAATGAGTTTACAGTAACTGTAAACAAGCTCTGTGGAGCTGTGACCTCCTTTGTTTTTTACTTCCTTTGTTCACTGCAGAATCGTGCTGCGCTCTGTCCTTGCTGCTCTAAAAACAGACTGGTGAAGTTGTTAATGCCGACTGGAGGGTGACACTGATACACATTGACAGGGCAACAGGGTGAAGCCAGTGTGTGTTTAGAGTGTGCGTCTACATGTTTGTGTGTTACATTTGTGTGTATGATCTTTGCATGGGTGAGTATTATCCTGGTGTACTCATCTCTGCATTTTTGTGAATGCATGTGTGTTTGTGCCCAGGCAGGTGCATATAAGTCCACCTGCGTGCATGTTTCCAGGTGTGCATGTATGTGTGTGTATGACTATTTGTGTGTGTGTGTGTGTGTGAGTGTGTGAGATAATCTATAATTAAATTCCTGAGTTTAATGGGATTATCTTTGGGAGACAAGCAGCACAACGTCCTTGACATCCATCCCCCTGGTTAGCCACGGGTGAGAGACTGATAGAGACACACACATACACAGAGAGAGGGAGAGGGAGAGAGAGAGATGAAAAGAGAGACATGAGGAGGAAGCAACAAAGAGAGGAGGAGGTAAAAAAAAGAGCAGCGAGGAGACCAAAGTGCGATGAAATGTGGGAGAAAGAGAGAAGCCATCCGGAGGGAAAGGGTAATGGAGAAGTGCTTTGCATTGTAATTATCTCATTTTCTGCTGCGTTACCACTGAAGGTCGACTGGCCTTTCCCTCAGCAAGCTCCCCCTCCACCTACAGCACATCACTGCTGCCCAGGCCAGCCAAAACAAACACTTCATCCCCATTAAAGAGAGATTTTATGTTGTCTCTGCCTTTCATATAGTTCCACTGAGTCCCAGTTGATGAACCGGCTATCACTGCTAAATACTCAGCTGATTTTTTAGTTTTACCTGAACAAGATCAGATCTTTAACTTACTTTTATTTCCCACAACACATTAGAAGATATGTTAATATGCTATCCTGTCATAAAAATTATCAGATGTATCCAGTGGTGGAAAATAACGAAATACATTTAGTGATGTTCTGTACTTAAAAACATTTATGAGGTTCTTTTCTAAACTACAGTCAACTGAAACTTAATGCTTAATCTTTTTATTTTTCAAGGATAAAGATTTGGTTTTTAGGGTGAGTTTTGTGATTATTTAACTGCAAAAAAAATGAATTTAAGTCAAGATCCCACATTTTATGACAAATATGACAGGCAGCAAGGTGTCATGGATGTAAATCAATACATACAGAGCACAGACATTTACAGTATATTAACTATGAGCAAACATGCCCAAGATCTATTGAAAATAAAGTCATGTATCTCAGCTTGTGTTAAACCTTAAAACACCTCCAGTGTGCTTCACCTCCCTCTGCTGGTCATCCAGAGAGTAGCTCATCTTTCCGTCTACAGCAGATCAGGGTTTATTGATCCCGTGAGGGTCATTTATAAAAACCGTGCGCCGCCCGGGAATCGAACCCGGGTCGCAAGAATGGGAATCTTGCATGATACCACTACACCAGCGGCGCTGTTGTATTAACGGGCCTCTGAAAACATTCTGACTTCCAGTGTTTTATTAGGTTTGTGCCTATGTGATGTTAAAACAAATTAAAGTCTGATTATTAATATTAAGAACAGCTGAGTGAGCATTTAATCAGAAATACATGGTGTAAATAACTTTAATGAATCTACATCGCACCTTTAAATGTTAAGTGTTTCTGACCTGACCAACCCTGATGCTGCCTTCAGGAACTGTTCGAAAATATCTCCAGGTAAATTCAATCACACCAAACTGGGAAAACTATTTCTATATGGAGCAGATTTGTTGCAGTTGTGTTTCACTATAACGTAACTCATTATCAGTTTGTGCAGCAGCCTTATTCTTGTGCCCACAGGACTTTTAGTTGTTGATAAATACATTAATAAACATTATGTACAACGTGTAGCGTTTTATAAACCATTAAGGTTTTATATATTACCCACAAATGTTTATTATGGGTCTTAAGGTAAAGTGATACCAAGCACAGGCTCCTAGACAAAAACCTGTGTTACAATAATATAGACAAAAGGAGGAAACATTTGTTTAGTAATATAAAACCTAAAGGTTGTTGGTCATTTTAATAATTTACAGGGTAAAAAATATTTGTGTTTAGATTGAAAAAATAAATAAAATTACCGGAAACCAGACACCTGCACGTTTTGAAAATACTAAATCATTATATATATCAGCAACAATAAAACCAGAGGAACCTGAACACACCACAAGTAATATTTCCGACTTCCGCACTGGGGGAAGTGGCAGTTTACAGGAAGCACCTGAACGTAACACCGCATTTCCAGCACTCCGGCGGCTGTGATCAGAGAAGGTAGGAGCTGTCACTGTTTTTATCTGTGATTTACCGACGACAAACACCGAAATATCACCACCGAGACACCGATATTCTTCAGCGTGACGCTTCTCATTGTGAAAGCTGTGACTGTTAGCCCGCTGACAGCTAACTGTGCTAACCGGCAGCTGTCAAAACAAACCATTTCCTTTAGCTAACTTTCCGCTAGCATGGCTGTTAAATCTCAGCTCAAAAGTTACCGGTGTCATTTAAATGATAAACCAAGGCAACCACAAGGCTAATTTTCTGTTAGGCAGCACTTATGTAGCTCTCAAAGGTGTTATTTTATTTCTATTTTTTATTTTAAAGTCATTTTAAACAGGCCTTGTTGTGGGTGGGGGTCTGGCGGATGTAACTTCACATTAGCTACCGACTTAACTTCGCTAACGTTAGCTAGCTTCGTAGGAGAAAACTTTCCTACATTTTATTAAACATTTTTATTACAAATCCTGTCAACCGTGTGTAACATTATATTTTAATAACTTAAAACCCGTATAAACAAGATACCTGAGACTGGCCTGCGATCAAGACGTTAGTTATGTTTGTTGTAGGTTATTGTCATAGTTTTATATGCGGAAGTGACAGAAAAGTAGTAATACTTGGTTAAAATTAGGTGGATATCACATAATTAATTACTCTAAAACAGAATGTGTTAAATGTAAGCGTCTGTGAGACTGTTGAAACTTTCTGATGCGGCGTGTTAGTTGACACATCCCAGCTGACAGATATTTAGTGTCCTATAAGCGGTATCTTACAGAAAAGTGACTGACTCATATTTGTATATTTTAGATGATAAAGATGCCAAACTTTTAGTTTCATTTCAGATTGTGAAGATTTACTTTCTGTTTTTATAAGGAATGTACATCTGCAGCGACTAAACGATTAGTATATCACCAGAAATTAGAAGATTAATCAACAGCTGTTTTGATAATCAGTCAGTATTTTCTGTTTTCCTTAGTCTTTTAAGATAGTTTAACCGAATATCTTTGGTTTTTAACTTAGTAAAATGTCAATAAAGCATGCTATTTCCTGGCTTTTTATAGACCTATTGATATATCGATTGATCGAGAAGGTAATTCAGGAAAATTGAACCAGCAGTGGAAATAATCAGTTGCAGCATCTCTAAAGCCTGCTGACAGCAAAACAGGACCAACCTGATGCAGATAAGAGCCTGTATGAGAAACAACAGTGCATTTAAATGACGAGGTTGCCACTAATCGCTGTGCTAAAAAATACCTCTGTGGAATGAATTATCCTGACATAACTGGTATCATCGTCCCTGCAGATGACCAGTTAACTTGTCCCTGACTCATCAGAGTTCAGCGGAGTGCTGCCACTGCCAAATGGCCCAAACAAAGAGCCAGTGATGAAGTGGCAGACCCATACCCCTTTACCATTGTGCCCCTTAATGAAGCGGCAGCGTGGGTATGCGAGCTGCTCAGCGTCTGGGTGGTCACAGGATCTCCAGACAGTGTGTAGTAAACAGTGTGTTACACAGCTTCCACTGTTTCCATCACATCCCAGTTAACATGCCACTTGATACAGAAGTCTGCAGGTTGTTTACAATCAGCTGAAACATACGACAAGACAAGGAAAAGAGTCTACAGACTACAGTTGTTAAGATTTTCTTTGTTTGATATGCTTTGTGTTTAAGACATCGTAAGATATTCAAAGTCTGACACGTCATCAGAGAGAGATTCAGTTTAATATCATAATAAACGAAGAAAACCAGCAAATATTCATTTCAGAAGCTGCTTAAAATGACTTGAAAGATTAATCGATTATATAAACAGGTGCTGTTTAATGTTCCGTTTCTGTGACTGATAATTTCAGCTCTACGTCAGTGTGAACTTAAAATCTAATCTTAAAACAATAAAGTATCTCTGAGTTGCATCAGAAAGTAGTCAGAACCATCTGTTGCAAATGTCATCTGTGATGAGCTTTTATGATTTGGATTTTCAGAGTGTGTGGGATGTTTTTTCAGCCGAGAAACAAAACACAGAAACTATGCAACAGTAGACACAGTCTTCACTTCTGAAAAGAAAAAAGATTCTGCTGGTTGATAAAGTGTCAGAGGCACAGTTAAGGTGAAAAGGAAGGCTTTGGCACAATTATGTGATCAATAACTATTAAATTACAACTGCTGAAAATTAGTATTTTAATTATCAATTAATCTGATGATTGTCCTTTTGATTATTGTGATAGTTATTTACAAATATGTCAGTATAAAAAGCATATTGGATTTATTGAAATTATTCTTTGATAGCACAAAGCAGCTGCAGAAGAACTGTACTTGAATAAAACACAGTCTATAATTTATATAATAATCTCTTAAATCAGGAATGATCAAGAATCTGACCAAACATTTGATGCCAACTTTTGTACTTGGAGCCACTGATGCTTTGATGACCAGTGACTGACCTCCCTGTCTCACCTTTGCCCTTCCTCCCCTACCTTCTTCCTCCTCAGATGCAGACTATAAAGTGCGTGGTGGTGGGTGACGGTGCGGTGGGGAAGACCTGCCTGCTCATCTCCTACACCACCAACAAGTTTCCCTCTGAATACGTCCCCACGGTGAGTCCATTAATAACACGAACCAGTCACCTGACGCCTGACTAACTTTACAGTGACACCCTGCAAACATAAACCTTTCCATTGACTGCTCTGAACACTCAGTGGCCCTGCAGATCTCTTCCTGTCACACAGGAAGTCAAGCTTGTTTATAGATTGTCTGGACTGACAGACATGAAAAGGACTGTGAAATGTGAGTTTACAGGAGCAGCAATCTGTCACCGAAACTAAAAAGGCCGTTACTGTAAATCAGCACCAACACTGCTGTATCTACAGCACGCACATCGTTTCCTGTTCACAGGGGGGGATTGTTACTAATGTTTCAGATGCATTCACTTTTTGTTTTAGCTTCAGATAAAATGGTGTAGAGCAGCGATAAGAATCGTTTCCAGTACCAAAAAAAACCAAAACCCTCTTTGTAATAAACTGGAATTTACCTTTCAGGGACTAGTTCAGCATTTTGGGATATTTTTGGATGAAATACATATTCTCTTTCCTGGTGACAGTTAAATTGGAAAATGGACACCACTCTTTTGTCTGTTCAAACATAAGGCTACAGCCAGGAGATGGTGATCTTAGCCTAGCTTAGCATGAAGACTTGAAACAGGAGGAAAAATCAGCAACTCTAAAGCTCACTAATCTAATATGAGAATAAGCATATTTCCCAAACGTGCATTTATGAAACAGGAACCGCAGTTTGAAAAAAGAAGTTGTTGACTGCGCCTATAGGAAACAACAACCATACCTGATTTAAATTTGGCCACAGCCCCCTTTGAAGTAATCAGGTTGTGAAATGTAACACTGCTCCCAGCCCTCCCTGAGCTTTTCACTCATTCCTCTTAAGTGTGTTGTCGTGTATGTTGTGTGTATGTTTGTGTGCAGAACTGTGCAAAACTTTTAGGCTGTAACAGTGAAGCTCTTGTCTCTGACGATGACTCTGGCTGTGTGTTTGGGCTCCGTGTCCTGCTGCAGAATGAACTTCGGATCGATCGGACGCCTCCCTAATGAGAGCGATATTTTCGCTCTCATTAGGGAGGCGTTAAGGGAGGAAGTTAAATACTTGGAGATTCTCTGGAGTCTGCCTCCATACATTTCCTCTGTTGAGAACGTGGTCTCAAAGGCTCTGCACGCTGATATCAAATGTAGTCCAGACAGAGTCACCTCAGCCTGATCCATCCTGCAAACTCTCACAGTCAGAAAACAGCTGACTGACTGTTGACAAACAGGACCTGGTCCTGCTGGAAATATCTGAAGTGTCCCTAATTGATGGGCAGCTCCCTTCTAACAGATGAGTAATTCTCTACTGTTTTCTATTGGTAGTCCCAGTGCTCTGTCTGTCAGTGGTCAGCACAGTTTGATCAGGAGGATTGCAGAACCAACAGTGCTGACTCAGCTTTGTCTTCCTCTTCCTGTCTGACTGTCTCTCACACCTCCATCCCCCCATCGCTATTTTTAACCATTTGGTATAAATGTATGAGTACTTTCCCAACACTTACTGTATATTTGTTTTTAAGCTAGATAGATTTAAATGTGGAGACTTGTCACTT
The DNA here is from genome assembly GCF_001640805.2 of Lates calcarifer. Taxonomy (NCBI): domain Eukaryota; kingdom Metazoa; phylum Chordata; class Actinopteri; family Centropomidae; genus Lates; species Lates calcarifer. The sequence continues at coordinate 21,149,743 of NC_066835.1, read as the reverse complement.
AGGCTTCTTACTGTTTGGAGTTTAGTATGTTTTATCACATAATAAACCAACACTGTAATATGATAGTTTTTCTGGTATTTCCATTGAAAATCTGTTTATACATAACATATGCAGTGAATAAATCCAGTGAGTAAAAATGTCTTAATCTTTTAGAATAAATATGACAAAATATTAAGACACATTTTTCATTATTAGTTGACTGTTAAAATAAACATCCTGTGATGTTACAACTTATATTTCTTACTAATATTTTTATATCTTTATATATATCTTTTGTTAAATGTCGACTTTATTCTCAAAGCTTTGCAAATATTTTGTCCTAACTTGCCCTGAAACTTGTGAAATTCATCTATACAACAATAATGATGACATGATCACAAACCACTGACTCATCCAGGCTGCCTTACATTCAGTCAGCAATAATTATGTAATTGTTTATTGCTTATTGCCCCATTGTTTTGTGATCCATTATTGTATTTATTGCTCCCCTGTATTGGCCTACAATAAGAGCCTTATTACTCCATATCAAACATTGTAGATTTATCTTAAACCTTTGAAACCAGTTATCATAACTGATGATTTGATTCATTATCGTGCAGCATCCTCTGTCTGCATGCTCAACACAGTTACAAATATAAGGCCCCTTTCTCTGCTTTAGAGGAAGACGTGTACTGCCGCTTATTCTCCTGAGGTGTGAACATCTTTTGCAGAAATAGAGGCGTCTCAGTAAACATGCACAAACTTTCTGTTTCTTCTCATCGTGTGTTTGTGTTGTTTCCTGTCAGTCAGCTGACAGCCACCGCAATAAGAAATCAGGAGAGAAGACGTCTCCTCCAGAAAATAATTCCTCACAAACATGAGGTCTATCAAGAATTTAACGTCAGATCCGTAACGTTTTATCTGGAGGATTGAAACAAATACTGTCCCGCTGCTGTTGTGTAGATGCAGCTTTTTCCACAGTAACCAGTGAGTGTGTTGTGATCAGACTGTTTCCAGCAGCTTCTGTTGTCTGAGCTCAATCCAAACACATTATCATCACAAAACTGTATCTGCTTTAGTGTGTGTGTGCGTGTGTGTGCGCACAATGAGCAAGTCTGTGCAGTTTGTGTTTTATTGAAATGTATGAGTGTGTGTGTGTGTGTGTGTGTCAATGCCTCACCCCTCCACCATGCCTCAACATATCACACCATCTGTCTGTCTATACTTGAACTAGCTTGCACTTCATGTACAACTTCATGTGCAGGCCAGTTCAGTTGCTTGTCTCTGTTGTCTGGAGAAAACCGTTTTGTTTGTAAGTTGATTAAAGTGAGTATAATGATGTTTTTTAGCCATGCTAGCAGCTCGGCTCTGGATGGCAGTATCAGTCCACTGCTTTGGTCCAGTGCAGACAGTCACAGTCCCCAGAGGATGAATCTTTCTCTTTGCTCTTTTGCTTTTTGGTTTTCATTGTATAAGACTTGCCTAGTCTGTGATGCAAATCGGCTGCTACACAGAGCAGACGCTTTGTATATAAATAACTGGTATTTTACAAATTAGAGCTCTTGATTGGATGAATGTGGGCACTATCACCGATACACAAAAATTGGTTTTATGTCTGTATATTTAAAAAAGGGTCATTTATGTAATCAGTGTTTACCTGAACACCATGTAACACCATAACACCTACTACGCAGCTGCCCTGGTTGGTATGCTAACACCCTAAAGTAAGATAGGGAACGTGATGAATTAATTATACCTGCTAAACAGCATTTTAATCATTGTAATTATGAGCATGTCAGCATGCTAGCTTTAGCTTAGAGTAGCCTCATGGACCCAGTAGCCTGGTTTTAACTTTGGACAGGTGATACCGGTATGGATCGCCTCATTAAACTCCTGGAGAGAAAGAAGAATGCGTTTCCAAAATTCACAACAATGAGCGCAATATAAGCCAAAACAATAAAGGTCTAGATTTTGACACATGGAGGGCCCCTTTAGAAGAGAAGGCCACAAGATGGAGGACCTGTCACAGTTGATATTCTAGCTCAGCGGTCCAGTTAATCAAATTCTGTAGACTCAGATGATATAGGGGTGTGCGACACCTCAGAAGTTGCTCGCTTTGCTTGATTGACAATCCAGCCTTGTCCAGAGCTCAAATTTAGCAACTGCCCAAACAAAACAGTCTTAAATCAGAGACAGATTCTGATTGAAGAGTGCGATTGTTTTTGAACTGGTGCTACAGACACATTGTGGCCTGTAACAAAAACAAATATTGAGATTGGAGACGTAGAATATGTAAGAATTCAACCTGCATCTCCAGTCACCCACTGCGAGCCTGCCTGTTTAAATAAAGACTGAACAGATACAGGAGGAAACCTAGCTTGAATCCGTGTCTGTAGTACCTGATGTAGTTTCCTATTCTACAGGCTATATCCTGTAGTTTATCTGGAGCCTGTCTGTGCTTACTGAGCTTCATTAAAATCAAGTGGTGTCTGCAGGCTACAGCAGGCCTAATTGTCGAAGCTGTGCTCTGTATTCACGCAGGCACAGAGACTATAAAATACTCCCTGCTTCATTTCACTTCCACACTCTCAGAGCTGAGGTTAGCAGGCATGTTGGGACCGTGCTGTTCGTTATTGCACATGGCAGCGGCCTCAAGGTACGAGTGATGAAACAGGAGGGAGGAGTGAACTGAGAGACAGCGAGTCTGTTCACCTGAACAGCAGCAACAATGCTCCCTTTCCTGACAGTGTTCAGCGTGTTTACATCATGTTTTACATGGCTTGATTCCCAAACACAACACAGTTTGTCTCATTGGTCTTTAATGAGGATATTTGCAGGCACTTCAAATGGTTTTAACCTGATTAAGGCCATTAGAGCTACTGGATTTGTCGTTTAAATATCTTTAATTGGTTTATTGAAGACTCTGTCTTTGTAATCTATAAGCTACAGGATACTTGACCACATTATTACTTCCAAAAGTTACAGTGATGCTGGATATTTCACACAAGGTCTTTTTTTATTGTCTGTTTCCACCAGACCAGTCACAATTTAAGGTTAAAGGAGAATAATTGTGACTGGACAGTCGTCAGATCAGTGTAAAATGTGATTAAACCACAACTACACAGCCCTGAGGAAGTAGCCTGATTCTAGACTCTAAACGCCACTCTCATTTCTAACTCAAGTAGGTCTGTGGTTGTGCTCATTGATTGCTGTTTCCCACAGCTGGTGAAATAAGTGACCATATAATCAGAGCTAGCACCAACACAATGTAAGCTGTTAAAAACTGATTTTTGCCTATTAGTGACATGTATTTAATGTTATGAAATATGGAAGATTGAAAGTTTTCTTGTACAGAATGAAAACACCTCTGACTAAAATCACTGGGGGGGTACAGTGATGTGAAACCAGGTCTCTCTTGTACTTCCATCTTTGTGAGGACCAGTATGAGTTTCAGAACTTCAGACAGAGAGGACACTTTTGGAAACTGAAGACATTTTTTGTCTGGTCCTCACTTCTTCAAAGGTTTGGTTGTAGATCTAGGTTTAGGTTAAGGGTTAGGGGATGCTTTATGTCATTGAGGGTCCCTGTGAGTATAGTACAGAACAGCTGTGTGTGTTGTACACTCACACATCTTGTAAAGCTTAAAAAGCAAACTCGGGGTCGGTTACGATCCTCAAAACCAAAGGAAGGTTCCTCCATGAATCAAACGCCCTTTTCCCTGGATGTCGGTCACATTCCTGTTTGAATTTATGTTCTTATGTGACGTTTGTGCTCGAGTCTGTGTTGTGCTGGGAGCTGGTTGTTTGTTGACATTAGCAAACTCTATTTCTAGCTAGCTAACATTAGCTAGCGTTGCATGCTGTTGGCACTTCAAGTGAGCAGAGGAGAGGCCGAAAAGTTCCTCCTGAGTCCTTCACAGAGAAATAAATCCACTAAGAAAACTGCTTAATACATGTAAACTGCTTCACATTCTTATATATGGTACCTTTAAAAATGAGAAGTACTGTATACTTCCTGTTTTGTTCTGAAGAATGTCTGAAATCATATGTCTTTTTGCATTTTTGCTTCCCCTTCTGTTTTGTTTTCCTCTCTGACCTTTACCCTCCTGTCACTGACACCCCCCCACCCCTCTCTCCTCACCCTCTCTCCTCACCCTCTCTTTCTCCCAGGTGTTTGATAACTATGCAGTGACAGTGATGATCGGTGGGGAGCCGTACACTCTGGGACTGTTTGACACTGCAGGTAAAAATATAGTCTGCATATAGTTTATGAATGCTGTGGCTGTATTTAGCTTTACCTGCTACATTTTGTTGTTTGCTGTTAATCAGAGTTTTTATGTGTCTCCTCCCTCAGGTCAGGAGGACTACGACAGACTGCGACCCCTCAGCTACCCTCAGACCGACGTCTTCCTCGTCTGTTTCTCAGTCGTATCACCCTCCTCCTTTGAGAACGTCAGAGAGAAGGTTTGTTTAGTTGATCACCTGGTTCCTCTTAAAAATAACCACTAATACTGTGGTCAGTGTAATGTTGTGTCCAGGTGAAAATAAAATGGATAATCCCACAGCAAGGAAGACAACATCTCCAAAAAGTGGACTAAAAAAGGGACTAGAGTCTGATATGAACGTCTTTGACTTTGTGTCCTCACAGTGGGTGCCAGAGATTTCACACCACTGCCCGCGGACGCCTTTCCTGCTGGTCGGGACTCAAGTGGATCTGAGAGACGACAGCAACACCCTGGAGAAACTGGCCAAGAACAAGCAGCGAGCCCTGACCTGCGAGAGCGGAGAGAAACTGGCTCGGGAGCTCAAGGCTGTCAAATATGTGGAGTGCTCAGCTCTCACACAGGTACATGGAGAAGGAAGAATCCACAGCTGGTGCTGGTCTTTAACACCCTGTCACAAGAAGTGATTACACTTCACCTGGCACCTGACTTATTGAGTGTGGTAATGTGTAGTTACTAAATTGATTGCAAGAGGAAACACAGCAGAGTGATTGATCAGTCTCATATTGGTTTTGCACAGTGTTGGGATCAACAGGAAATATTCAAAATGCTTTTATTTATTGGGGAAAAAAATTCAGACAGATGCCTCCGTCAGTTAAAATCAGCCTGAGATGTGTGAGGAAAAACTCACTGCATAAACAAAAGACTGCTGCCAGTCAGAGGTTAAAGTTCAAAGATAAAGTTTTGTTATTGATGTATCAAATAAGAGAAGCTTGAGAGAAAAGACAGAGAAAAATACTTGATTAGTCTGAAACTATTTTGATAATTTTTAATTGTTTATGGCATTTTTCAAGCTAAAATGCTAAATATTTGATTATTTCTGCTTTTCATTGTTTTAAATTGTAGTAAATTATGATGAGACAAAACAAGACATTTGAGGATGTCACCTTGAACTCTAAATAACTAGGATGGACATTTTTCATTAATTAATTAGTTTTTATAGATCATAAATCAACAAGGTACTTGGCAGATTAATGGAAATAATAACAGCACAACAGAGAGATTAGAGCTGATCATTTATTGAATTCAAACACCTGACACCTCTGCTCCTTTGATTCTTTATTTTGTGGTCTTTCTGTGGAGTTAGAGGCGTCAGTAGCAGAATGACATGAAGGCGGAGTCTGCAGTAGAAGAAGAAAGAGGCACTTCAGTGTCAAAGTGTCCTTGTAAAATGTTTTTCTGTCCTTTTATCACAGCTCTTCTTTTATGATATGCCAACTTTTCCACCTGAGCCAAATGGAATCATTCTGTCTTTTCTTGTTATTTCTGCCATTTCCACTCTGCTCTTTTTTGTGAGCGAACAAAGCAAACATCAGTGTTTTTTCTCTGTCTCTGTCTCTCTCTCAGAGGGGACTGAAGAACGTTTTTGATGAGGCCATCCTGGCAGCTCTGGAGCCTCCAGACAACAAACCCAAGAAGCGCTGTGTCCTGCTATAGACGCCACACGAGGAGGAGGAAGTGGAGGTGGACGGGGTAGAGATACACCCAGGCGGGAACAGAGGGAGGGAGTACCGAAGGGAGGGGGAGGGTTTGAAGGTGGATGTGGTAGACACATGTTTAAACAGTGCCTTCAGCCGTAGTGACTTAACGTGGGTGTGGTGTTGGAACGGACACAGGCTTTATTTTCATCTTAGATACGTGTCGCTATAACATGACTAACACAATTGAACAACACTCCTAACCAGGCAGCGGGGGGTTCATCGATAGGAGGAGGCAGGTTGAGCAATAGAGAGGACTGAATCTCAGAGGCCTTAAAGATACAAACACTGGATGGAGTCACGGTTACAGCTCAAACTGGGAGCCGCCTTCTCTAAAATTCTAACATCTCTCTGAAGCCGTTTACACAAATTAGAAAAGCTTTGTATAAAATGTTTGGTCAGTAAACACGGCTGTAGTTCACACCTGTGTTACATTTAGTGAAATTACTTGTAATGACGATGACAGTCCTGCGCCGATCTGGAGGATATCATTCAACCATAAGCACTTAGAAGAGAAATAAAATAAAATAAACTGGCTATACACCCAGGCACAGTTTGTAAATGTATGGATAACTATGACTGGCAGAATGGCTGCTCCAATCACACCACAATTAAATCACAGTAATGAAGTCTAAAATCACAGTTAGGTTAGAAAAATCATTCTTTGAAACATAAAATACTCAGCAGTATAATCGCAGCTTTTCCACCTCAGCTATTATCGCAGCTTACATTTAGAAGATAAAATCTAGATGCTCAGAGGACGATGCAGCATCAGTGATATTTATTTTAATCGGCCACCAGGAGTTAGAAGCAAACTTATTTCCTCAGGCCAAAAACAATGCTGGTTTTAATTTAAAGAGGCAGACACAGAGACATTCCCCGCAGCCTTGTAGACCATCAAAGGTTCTGCTAATCAGTGGTGACTGTAACCTGACTTCATCCACACCAGCAGGAAGAGACTCCGATCGCTTAGAGCAAATCTGGCAAATTTCAGTAGAGCTTCACTGACTTCTGCTTCGCAGTCTTAAAGACAAAATACACACATATGCACACACGTACATGCAGTAGTTAATAATGCCAACATGCATTTGCAGTCGACTAACAACAAAAGTGAGAGAACGTCGCTTTCCAAAATGTCAGAAACAAGTCTTGCACACCTCTCCTCCAAACATGAAAAACATGGAATGATCACTAAAGTTAAGAGTCAGCAGGTTTTTAACCTGACAACAGAAATTATGATTGTTTGGCAAACTGTGTAATTAAAACACAAAGACACACACATTTGCACATAACAGTACATTTTATGGCTTTGACTTCACTTCAGTTCTTTTCTCTGCCGTCACGCTGTCTTTTTCTGCCCTCTGACGTTTCACTCCTGAACCAAACACTCAACTGATCTGTCAGTCGTGATTCATTAAGATTTTTTTTCCCCTTAAAGATCAGAACTAGAACCATCTAATGAAGAGTATTCATTGAACGTGTTACATAAAGAATTTTAACGTTTATAAATCAATACTAAGTTCATTTTAAGACAACAAGCCTCTCTGCTGTGTTTTCAGTTGTGAGGGAACTCTGCTGTATCACAGTAGGAGTTTTCAGACCCAAGGAACTTTTTCATAGCTTTGAGAACAGTTGGAGGGCTCTCCCCTTTTTTTTATTGTGTCTGCATTGCAAGAACTGAGAAGGCTCGTACTTCTTTGAATGCTGTTTTAAGGGACATTTTTAGCTCCTGCTTCAGAGTAGGTACTCTCCCAGCAGAGGAACTCTGAGTGACATAAAGCGTCCGGTGAAAACCCTTAGCCGTAATCAACAGCTCACAGCAACTCAGACAAATGGACCGGCAGTGAAATCCAGGCTTTGAGTGTATATACAATGTGATTTTTATTACCAACCACCGGCCGGCTTATGTCACTTCAGCATTTTTTTTTTGCAAGTGTGAATGCAAACAGAATAAGGTTTGTGGTTCTCTGAGGGAGGGAGCCCCCCCCCCGAGCACTTCCTCTCTGGGAGCTCCCCAGGACTGTTTGGTCCAAAAACACCTACTCACACATCACCTGGTAAAAGTAGTCATTCTTAAAGTGGTGCCTTCATTTTCCTGCAGCATCAGTCTTCACCTTGTTTATTCAGGTTTTTTTTGTGTGCATTGAAACTTCCTGCTGCCACAGCACTTGACTGTAAATGCCTTAAAATATTTCCTTTCCTTCTGGAGAGCGCCGCTGCCTTATTTCTTAAAACCAGTCAAACTCTAAAACGTCAGTCCACACAGCAAAAGCTTTGGGGCGAGGGCTTAAATCAAACTACTTCTTTGTCTTTTAATCCTTATTTTTTCACTTTCTGGCTGGGCCAAGGTGTCAGGAGAGTTTATAGTTTGAAAAAAATCTACCGTCATAGGTAACGCTGTTGTAGTAGATGTGGCTAAGGAGCAAACATTTCACACACACATACACGACCTCCTCATGTATTGTCCACTCCTGCTTCTCTCTCCTCCTGGCCTGACTGGAACCTCAAGTGCTCCTTGGTGTGTTAGCACCTCCTGGAGGCCTTAAAGGGGAATACCACTCAGTTTAAAGCTTGGTCTGTGTTCTCTCTGGCCAGCAGCAGATTATCAGTGTTTTGTTGACATGAACAAACCTCAGATGAGTTAAACCATCAGACAAATTCACTCTCATTAAATCCTCCGGAGCTGTTTCCAAGTCATGTTTAAATTCACTCTCTAGAGAAATGAGACTGTAAAAGAAAATTTCCACTCCTCGTTTCTGCAGCTGTTAAGTCAACTGACTTGTCAGTTTACAGTGGGATAACTGACGATACATAATAGATCTTAGCTGTTTTTATAGAGAATCTTTCATGTCTTCAAACACTGATTGTCCTGTGCCAAGGTGGTAACACTTCAAATCCTTAAACTGAGAGTATTTCCTATTAAAATGAACTAAAATTCCACTTTGCTTATATATATTTTTCCATTGTTTTGGAGATGACAGTTTATTCAGATAATGTATGAATGATTACAAGTATTTTTTTTCTTTGCTCCTTATTGTTTCTTGGGGAACATCATTTTAGCTTTTTTTTTTTTTTGGACACTTGAGTTTTTATTTTTCTTTTCTTCTTAGATATTTGTTCTATTACTTGACGGTTGAGTGCCAACAGCTTGAGTGTGAGTATCACCGGCCTGGTTTGCCAAACTAAACGATCCTGATAATAAGCTTCTAATGGCAGAAAAAACAAAGAAAAACAACATAATAACAGCTGAAGCAATAATTACAGATGTGGAGGAATCTGCTCTGTATTGAAAGATGAATGTTGGAACTAGTGGGTGTTTGGAAATAATAAAAATAGTACTTGAATGTTGTTTCACTTTGACTTGATTCTATTTTTCTTAAAGTAGATTTTAGCCACTTTTCTTCCTCTTCTGCTCCACTTTTTCTTTTTTTTTAAATCATCCACAGGAGGCAACTCTCGCCTGATTACGTGTTGATTTTGTCTGATGTTTTTCTTTCATTCTTTATTTTAAATAAAACTGCCTTTTCATGAACAAATATGTATGAAATCTTGCCCAGTCTTTTTGTATCAGGGATAAAATTAGTTAGAAATTAGAAATTTAGTCAGAGGACGTGTGTTTTATGACTTCACTAAGTTTTAATCACCTTCCAATTTAAATAGAATTCAAATTCATTGTCTTCTCATTGTAAAAGACAATTTGCACGCTCAAGAAATCCTCTCCACGAGAGAAGAAAAGCTGCACTTTGGTTACTTATTTGTCTCTTTTGATAAAAGCCACTCTTCAGTGAACTAGATTTAAACTGTTAGTAGACACCCCCAAATAAATGTTACAAAGGTGGAGAATGGGGGGCATTATCGTCAAACCTTTAAGGCGGCGGTGGAGGTCTGTTAAACAGAACGTCTACTTACTTCACCGTTTTATGATATTGTATAAGATTAATAGATTAATCTAGAAAATAGTCAGTTACAGCCCTGATATAGGGATCCTAAAATGTCTGGTACAGACCCAAACACTCATTTGGAAATAGAATAACAAACACAAAATGTTATTATTTAAAAAAAAAATAAATCTGAGGAGAGAAATCTTGTCTTGAAGATGGATTCAGCAGCACACACAAAGACGAGATTATACAATAGATAGAAGATTTAAAAATGCATAGATCATATGGTAAAAATATGGCACATATATGTAATGTATAACAGTGCCTGTATTAACTGCATCGATTAATTCCCTGACCATAACTAATTATTTTAGAGCGTCTAATTGTTTCACTGACAGTCTGTTGTCTGTGTGGTGGCTGGAGGGTTAATGTTGTACCCTACAGTGAACACTAGGGGGAGCTGTTCCACTGGTTTTGAATGGGCCTCAGTGAATACAGTATGTAAATGACCTAGGTTTGATTGGCAGTCTAAAATGGATCCTTCAGCCCGACACGGCATGGAGGATGAGAGCCACTCGATCCTTTGTCTGACTGACGGCGGCGACTGAGCGTGAAAGAAGCACGAGAGGAAACTGTTTCCTGTTCATTCACACCACAATCTGATCTTTCTTTCTGATCTCCCCTCCATCCATCTCTCTTCAGCCCCTTTTTTTCCCCCATCATCCCCCTCTTTCTTCTTCTTCTTCCTCCTCCTCTCTCATGCCTTTTGTCTGAGGGTTTTGAGTCCTCTCTCAGCTTCACTAAAAACCTGAGTCACCTCCATTTCACAACAGCTTCTAACCGCACTGCTTACGTACGTGGAGTGCAGGGAGTTTTATTCTCGTTATTGCAACACATCTTGTTCACTGGCGTCTTATGTACACTTCTCCCAGTGGTGTGTGTTAATTTGGGAACATGATTGTGGCTTTGTCATTATATTAAAAGCAAATAATCTGCATAGTTACACACATGTCGCACTAATATGTGAAAGTTAGTCCATTTAGCATTTAACTGTGGAAAGTTAAACGCTAAGATACTTTTAAAGGTTTCCACTAAATTTCAGAGACAAATATCCAGAATCGAATGCACTGCATTTATTTCACAGCTACAGTTAGGTCAGTATTTTTCAGATTATGGTTTCACACAAACATAAAAACACGATGAGTTTATGTGTAATAGACCTTGGCCAACTACAATATGAAAGTACTGCTTATATGTTTATGCACCATTGATAATGATCCTGTAATATAATAATATAATACTAACAGGAACTATTTTGCATAATTTGATGCTTAAAATTACATTTTAATACAACATATCTTTACTTTTACTTGAGTAAATAGTTGAACACAGGAGTTTTACTTGTAATAGAGTATTTTTGTCGTGTGGTTTTGCATCTTTTACTTAAGTAATGATCTGAATACTTCCTCCACTGGACTTTGATTCCTGAAACAACACAGTGGGCTCCAGATCAGTCGTATGTTTATAGAACTCTGATTAAAAAAAAAACAAGTTCCTGCTTTTTGTTCTTTGTTAAGTTTGGTGTGTTTTCCCTCTTTCCGGCCAGCCTTTTTAGTTTCCATTCATTCGATTCACAGCCTGAAAATCATTCAACACATTCTGGAAACTTGGTTGAGTTTAATTCTTCAAAGTGTGTGCTGATCGCTCGTTGGACGTTTTCATTTCAAACCCTCGTATTTTGACTGAATGTGTTTCTCTGCTTCCTCCTCTTCACCTGCTCTGCTTCAATCTTTCATGTAGAGGAAACTTCTACTTTACAGAGAAATATTGTACTTTTTACTTCACTACACTATTTAATACTTAGTTACATTTCAGTTTAACTTGTTCATCTCAAAACATTTGACGAATTCAAATCAGCTCCACCTCAACCACTTACAACATTAAAATGCTGTTTACATATCAACGCATCAGTGTTTATAACCAACATCAATATAGGGGCCAGGTACTTCTACCTTGATACTTGGAGTACATTTCTCTCACTATGTGTTTGTAATTCTACACAAGTAAAAAAAAGAACTTGTAATGGAGTATTTTATGAGGTTGCATTGGTTTTAATGAGTAAGTAATGGTCAGTAATTTCCACTTTGTTTTCCACATCAGCAGTGATAGTGACTTCTAACTGTGTACGTACAGCGATTCAGACATTTGATGAAGTTTTTAGTGATGAAGTTCTGTTTTAATAAAGTAACTAAATCCATCTGGTCACATTTCTTTTAATAAACTTACTCAACTAGCAGGTTAAACAAAAGTGACATCTACAGTAAATGAACTGATGCCAGATCAGTTTGAGTTTTCCTTTTAGTGTGACCTGAGCAATCACTGCCAACTTATTGTATTTATGTGGCAGCCATCTTGTCTTGCTGCTGATTCAGCCTCTGACACTTTGACTGCTGTCTGTCCCAGCGCGCCTCGCTCGCTGCTTCTTGCTGGTTGGGCTGGTGAATATTATTGGATGTCCATCTGACCTCATTATAAGTGTGTTGCCACGGGCAACCAGCTTAGGGAGGAGGAAGGGGGAGAGGAGGGGGGTGGGGTGGGGAGTGGGGGGGGTTGAAGAGTTGCATCATGGGATAGAAACCTGACCTCTCGCTCTCTCGTTTTTTTTTTCTCTTCCTCCCCCCCCCCCACCCCCCTCTCTTCTCTCAGAGGACGCACACGTGCACTAATGCACATGTGTACACGTGCACGTGCAGCTCGTGCACCCGCAGCCACATGCACACTCACTCACAGTTTGCCTAAATAAAAGATACATTAGGGAGGAGGAGAACCAGTGGAACAATACAACGTTTGTTTATGACTGAACGTAAAGAAAAACATGCACAGACACACTCTGGAAAACACTGTGTGTGACAGTGTTTGTGTATCTTTGTGTGTCTGTTAATGTCTTAATGAAAAAATCAATTCAAATAAACATAAACTTAAAATACTTCAAAGTAAATATAAAAAAATAATAATGTTTTATTTTGTCTCTAGTTTTACGTGTGTGTGTGTGTGTGTTTGTACTGACACAGCACATTTAAATATGTGTGTGTGTGTGTGTGTGTGTGTGTGTGTGTGTCATTTTGTGGTCTGTGTTCATATTGTGATTTTTGTGTATTAGTGTGTATAATGTGGTATCTTCTTGTGGCTGACTCTTTTTGAATGTGCACAGGTGTTTGATTTTGCATTTCTGTGTGTACTTTTGTGTTGTAGGTGTTGTGTTTGTTATCTGTCATTCTGGCTGTGTATTGTGTGTCCACCTCATGTCTGTGTGTCTTTGTGTTTGTGTATTTCTTTTTGTGCGTCTGTGTTCATTTTTGTTGTATGCAGTATAGAATAGTTTTGTGTCTGTGTTGTGTTCAGATCTTTAATTTGTGTGTCCACCTCTTGTCTGTGTGTTGGATTTGTGCCAGCTTTGTGTGTAACAGTGTATTTGTTCATGTGTGTTTTTGAGTTTGCACTTTTGTGTCTTTTATTTTGTGCGTCCACCTCCCATCAGTGTGTTTCAGAGTAAGTGGTGACCCACGTCCCATATATTCAGTGTTGTGTGTCTGTTCATGTCTTTTGATGTATATTTTTAAGTGCGTACCTTTATGTCTCCTTGTTGTATTTGTATGTTTCATTTTGTGCGTCTTGCTTGTGTCTTTGTTTAAGTCCTTGTGTGTTTTGTTCGTCTGTGTTGTGTATTTCTCCTCTCTGTGTTTGTGTTCGTACGCTAAATCTTGTGTCCGCGTCTCTTTGTGTGTTTAGTTTTGTGTGTGTGTTGTGTAGTTGCCTCTGCCTCAGTGTTCATGTTCATGTGTGTCATTATTTATATGGTTGTATACTTTTACGTTTATGTGTGTGTCTCTGGGTGTGTACATGTGGCTGCATGCACTCTTAAGTGTGTGTGGACGAATACCCGTTAGCCTGTAATTTTGTGTGTCTGTGTATGTTCTTGTGTGTTTGTGTGTGTGGGAGGTGTGTACATGTGGGTTTGTGGAATGTTTGTGTCTAATTTTGTGTATCCTCAGTATGTGTGCGTGTGTGTTTATTTATGTATGAACTGAGTATTATCTGCAGACACACAGCTGTATATATGTGTGTAAATGTGTGTGTGTGTGTGTGTTCATATATATATATATATATACAGTGTAACACACACACACACACACACACACACACACAGTGCCTTCATCTCTGACATAACTGGTTACCATGCATACTGTGCGACTCTGACTATTATGGGGTGTTCTTTGTTTTGTCACGACGTGCCCTGGTATGGAATGGGAGGGGGGAGGGGAACAGGGTGTGTGTGTTAGCGTGCACGAATGTGTGCGCACAGAGAGGGGGGGTTGCATATGTGTGTGAAGGGGAGTTATATGTGTGTTTTGGTGTGTGTGGAGGGAGGGGGGGGGTGAAACAGGGAAAGGGTGTGTGTGTGTGTGTGTGTGTGTGTGTGTGTGTGTGTGAGTGTATTTGCATGTGTGCGTCGAGCAGAGGATTGGGTGGGGGTTGGGTGTGCGTGTCTGCACGGACGTGCGAGCATATAATGTGTGCATGAGAGAGAGCGAGTGCATGCATGTGTTTTTGAGAAGGTAAGAGGGTAAGATAAAATGGCGGCTCCTGTGTGTGTGTGTGTGTGTGTGTGTGTGTGTGTGTGTGAGGCCTGAAAAAAGTAAAATAAAACCTGAGTCTACTTTTGCTCAAATCATCTTCTCTTTAATCAACATGTATTTATCTGTGTGCGTCATGTTTAAGAGTCATATTTATTCTTCACTTTAATATAACTGCTTCCAAAAAGGACAAAAAATAGGAATTAATGGCAACACAGAACTACAGACATCACTTACTGTAACTTCAGTCTGATTCCTTAACAGAAGAGACCATTTACAGACCAGTTATACCCTCTACTAACAACAGCACAAATCATCCAACCATCCATTGATTTCCATTCATTTCTGTACAGTATAAAAAGTGTCTTTACAGAGTGTTGGCCCTTGGTTGAGCTGCGTAATCGATCAAAGTCCATCACATAAATCTGCTTAACCTTTTAGGTCATTACTGTGAGGAACAGAGTGCAGAGATTTTGTGTTCTTCTGTACATTAAACTGAATTATCACCATGGAACAGTGATTTTTATACTTTATATTCTGTACAGGATCTGGAATCAAGTGTGTTTGTGTTTTTGTAGCTAAAACTAAAAAGTCAGATGTGGGTCATGCTGAGAATCTGCAACAAATCTAGAGTTGGCTTCTTGTCTGAAGGTTCATCTGTCCACCACACTTCAAAAATGTCTTTACAGTTCTGAGACACCCTGCTGAAGACAGACAGAAAGTTGGGGGAAAGTCTGTGGTGTTTGATGTTGTTGTCTGTAGTCGAACAAACCAAACTGCCACTGTCAGATGTCCCCTGGTGAGGTTATGTGTAGTGGACACCCCATCTGGGCTTAACATCTGGATCAAGTGTTACCATAGTGTTTTAGTATAATGCTTCTCAGTGCACAGAAGGAATCAAGCAGAAAACCATTCTATGCCAAAAATGGAGTTTTATCAGAGACAGACAGACCATGCTTGAGTTTGATCTTATAAATTAAAACATGTTTCATCCAAAAGTCTGTAAAATCACCTTTGAGTGGCATGATGCGATAGTACTACAGCTCTGGATGAGGTGACAGTTGAGATTAACGGCGTAGGCGAGACCTGGACAGCCCTCAGTGGAAGGAACAATGAAATATATGACATTACGTAAGATATCCAGGTACTGTACGATGTCTCACAGGTGACAGGCTGTTATATATAAAACACTGCAGGTTGGTAGGGAGAGGCAATTGTGACAAACCAGTGGGACTAACATCCAATTTGGCTGAAAGTGTGTAAAAATATAACTGAACAGCATCCCTGGATGACAACACACTTGACACACTCGACCTCACAGATCGAGATAGCAGACATCACTCAACACCAACGTCTCCCTCACCGCTCCACCTCTGAAAGACTTCCCATCAGCCACTCTGTCATTGATTTCTCCAGTGATCAGTATGTGCAGCTCTGTGCGTCCTTGCACCATGACTTTGACATTTTGATGCAGCTGCAAACATGTGATTAATATACAGCGACTGCACCTAGAGGATACATACAGTTCTGATTACACGACTGCAACAGTTGTTAGAAATGTTGCTCTGTAATCTAAACCAGCAACTGCACATGATTGTAAATATGTAATGTGAGCTACAGATGGACCTGTTTACAAAGTTACACATGCAGTTCCACGTAAACTAAACCTTCAGCATAGTTATGGCCATAGGTTTGACACCATAGGTCCAGTGGGCTGAAACCAGAAGCCCTCACTGCTAAATAACTTCTTCTGCAGGTGTGATAGTCCGTCATGATAGAACCAACTGCGGTTCCATCTTCATGCATCATGATTCAAAATCGTGGACAGTTTTCAAACATGTTGTTAATTTCTATATTTGGCAAGTCAGAAATATGTTGATGCTGAATGCATCAGTGAAATATTCACAGATGACTTGTTTTTTTTTTGCCAAAATATCTGATCTTGCAGCACAAGACAGTTTTCTGGATCTCTTTAGACTCACAGCTCCTGGTTCAGGTCAGGGAAAGATCCTGGTCTGGTTTAAAACAGAAAAAGTTCACAGTGACTTCAGACACAACCTGTTCATTCACATTTAACCAAACCCACCATCTTTCCTGAATGTTAACCAAAGTGCTGATGGAACTGAGGAAAACATGTTTGTTGTTGCAGTTCAGTGGTATAAAAACATCATTTCTAGGAGACGGGATAGTTTACATCAAAGCAGGACTGTTCTAACACATCTCATAGACAGACGTTTTTATAAACATGTGGCCCCTCGTCACAGGTTAAATCCTGGACTGTAGCAGACATGAGTTGTAAGCGGTCGAGCAAAAAGTCGTTGTTTCCTTCTCAGATTGTTATAGAATATTTGCAGTCCTGAAAGGATGAGAATATCCAGGATTTTATGAGAGAAGTGGAAATGATGAAGTGATCTCACTGCAGGGTCTATTTTGCAGCTTTTCTGGTGCTTTTGATCACATCACATGATCTTCACCAGACGACACAGTTTGCCTAATTGTCATGGAATTGTTGCACTTCAGATTCCCATTTTATCAGAGCACTTATAGTGAGTTTTAGCTTTTTAACACTTTTAACACTGAAGCTCAGAAAAAGACATTTAACATCTACAATTCACTGCTGCTGATGATCATGTGATATGAAGCGATCAAATGGACCTTGTGGTGAGATTGTTTTGTTCTTTCAAGAACAAACACTGAATCTCAACTCATTTTTTGGTGATTTTTTCTCTCCCTCTTCTTTTCTTTGGAGGTCTTGATCCCCAGGTTGGGAGCCACTGGCCTGATGTAACAAAGACCCAACATGATACTCGTGTTCAGGTTTGTACAGGATGATTATCTAAACTGACCAAAAACACATCCGCGTGACTCTGATTTTCCAGAACCCAGGTTTGATTTTGCAGTAATCAAACCATGAGAAATACGGCATGATGAACTTGTCCTCTGTGGTTCAGAAGAATTAAACAGGCTGTATCTCATATCTGTTTGTATCTGCGATGATCTGTAGTAGCTTTGTGGCTGTGAGAGAGAGAGAGAGGGAGGGAGGAACCCCGGGTTGACGAAGTGCGATGAAGACGTCACAGATAGGAAGACTGGGTATTTTGAGCCTCTTTAAGTGGCTGCTGTTTGGAGAGACATACTGTACTCTGCACTTCAGGAGCCTATAAGACAGGAAATGATAATGGCGGCGGTGGTGGAGGGAAGGAGGTGGGTGGGGGGTGAGAGAGAGACAGAGAGAGAGAGAGGGGAGGTGAATTAGCAGTGTGATTATTATGGAGTGGAAGGCCAAGCAGTGAAGAAAGAGGGAGGAGGTGGTGGTTGTGGTGGTGGTGAGGGGGGGCAGGCAAATGCATATTATGGGATGTCTGTGTTGTCAGGCGGGAGGAGGGGCAGAGGCAGCGAAGAAAGGGAGGGGGGGGGGGATTATGGTCTGGCCTAGGCCTGTTTTTGTGTGCGGTGCCACCCCCCACCCCTCCTTCCTCCCCCACAAGCTTTGTGTGTGTGTGTGTGTGTGTGTGTGTGTGCGTGCACCAACATCACAGCCCAGCGTGCACAGACTATGTATGTCAGGGAAATAGTATCTATCTTCAGGTGCAGAGTGACTCACATACAAGTAGGTATCAAGGCCCGAGAGAGGAGGCAGCACAAAGGCAAAGAGGCAGAGTGGCAGCTGGGAATTCATCAAAAAACTTGCAAAATATCTGAGCAGTGCACCGAGCACAATACACTCCCTGTCCCCTGTAATGTAAATTATTGAGGCAGCGGTGGAGCAATGAGCGTGTTTATGTGAGGTGGTTTGCCTTGTTTGCTGCCCCAACTAGATCATTTACAGCGTCTTTATGTGCAGATGAAAATATCAGCTCATCTAGAAATCCGTCATGTTGGCTGTTAAACCCATTCAGTTGTACAGCAGGGAGTTACTATGTAACTTGAAATGGAAGCTGATGACTTCTGATCAGCATTAACTCAAAACTGCACAAAAACAAAATGAAATCTTTGTTCCGGTCAGTGTCACAACTGGATTTTGGCTTTGGTCCCGGCTGACTGCTGTTCCCACACTGTCTCCACTGGAATCAGTCCGACTGTGACTAGGGAGGAACCAGGGCGCTCTATCTGCGACATAAAAACATTACAACAGACTGGTGAATTGGAAAATTTATATCTCAGTGCAATTAAGCGACAAATGACTGGAGATTCATTCTGCATGAGTTCAGTTTGTAAAGAAATAAAACGGAGAAAAGCAGCAAATCCTCACATTTGAGAAGCTGGACTGTGTTTGCGTTTTTAAGGCAGCAGTATACTCCATCAGAAGTGTTTGTCAGATGGGAAAAAGACTTCGGAAAACCCCCCCCCCTCACCTCTCCAGTGTCTCAATCAGGAGGGCTGTGTCCGACCATTTCTGTAACTTTCCAAAACCAACAATCAGACATACACACCAGCTTCATGCAGCGGCTGGCCAGCTGTGTGGAGGATGTGGTCGGGCAGCTAGTCTTGTGTTTTTATAGCATAGCCTTAGACATGCTAGCGGTGCGGCTCTATGAATAACAGGCAGCTGCCCTGGAAAACTAATGACATTCCCGTCAACCTCAGCTGTACACTGTGTTTAGTGCTAATTAGCAAATGTTAGCATGCTAACACACTAAACCAAGATGGTAACAAATACATCAGCATGTTATTATTGTTATTGTGAGCAAGTTAGCATGTAAATATTAGCATTTAGCACAAAGCTCTGCCCAGGTACAGCCAAACAGAGCTGATAGAGTGGCTGTAGCGTTTGGGTCAAGCCGCGCTGGACAGGAAGTAGTTTGCATGATGTGTTTTCTGATCAAACTGGAAATTAAAAGTGTTTACACTTGTTTCAAACCGCTACGCTTGAAGAGGGAAAACCCGAGCGGCATGTAGAGGGGCAAGAGGTGATGATAGTTAAATACAACTGAATAACTGCACATTTTCAGACTGTCTCTCCTGGACAAACAGTTGACTGAGACTTCTTCCCCTCTGCACAGCCGGCTATGAAGTGGGTGCGAATGTTCAGAAAGAGGTAGAAGCAGCTGGATCCTGAATTTAGTTACAGACAGTGGAGAGTACTGGGCCCTTAAGCCTTAAACAAGTAACCAATTATCAAAATGGTCAATTAGTTTGTCTACCTGTCTTAGTGCTGTGGGTGTTATACAAGGTGAGACTGGGAGGATGACTCAGTTTAAGGATGAAAATGTCACGGGGCAGATCATCACCTGCACATCTGAGCCATCTGGGACATCCTGACGTACCATTTTTTTCTTCTTCTCCTTTTTGTTTTCTGCCTCTTCTTGTCTGCTGTGTGTTATCTCATGTGGCAGGCATGCTGGGGTCTGATCAAGTCCATTTGCACTTTGTTATCTGGTGCAGCCTCTGGAGCGTGTACTGTAGGGCAGGATAGGTGGAGCGGCGATGGTGTCTGAGGAAGGGGTGGGGTTGGGGGGGTGGAGCAGTCAAAAAGTATTATGGTATGCATTTTGACTTACATGGTAATCTGACCCCGCCTGTAACCCTCCTCCCTCCTCCCTCCGCCACCACCACCACCACTACCACCCCTCTGCTTATCTCCATGGTGACCAGCGGCACAGGAGCACTATTATGGTCTGTATCCCCCCTCCCTTTCCTCCCCTCCACCCCCTCCTTTTTCCTTTTTTGCCTCAGAAATGATATTATTATCATTATGTGATATGCAATTCTGTGATTGTGCTGGTGGTGGTGTTGTGTGGGGGGGTTGGGAGGGGCGTTCAGAGCCGTGCACGAGGTTTCTATGACAACTGCCCCCAGTATCCTTCTGATTGGTGATTATGGGATGTTACCCCCCCACCCCCACCCCCCATCCTACACCTCCCCTCCCCAAATGCACACATGAACACTGTGTCCACAGTCAAGGAGAGGAGGAGTGTGGGGGAGGGGGGAAAGATGCAAACCGAGGGAGGGAGAGAGAAAAAAAGAGGACAAAATGGAGAGAAAAGAAAGACAGAGAAGTTGGTTTTTTAAAGTCGTTCTTTGTGTCGGACGGTGTGAGAGGGATAAAGCGACTGAGGCTGCTCTCGGCGGTGGCGGGACAAAGGAAAAAGGCCAAAGGAGAGGGAGACGGAGATAGGGTGAAAATGAAGGTGTGCTGAGTCAGAGGCGACTGTAGATCCACTGTAAGAAAAGAGACCAGAGAGAGTGAGACAGAGCAGAGAGGGACAGCTTGAACTGGGTTAAAAGCCACAGTGTCAGGGCAGTGCAACAATATGCTGGCATGAATAATTTGTCAGCTGATTCTCCTCCTTCTTCCTTCATAGATTAAAATCGCCTCAGAATGGTTCTAATTTTCCAGCTTTGCAGGAAGAAAATGATGCAATCGCGTTTGTTTGTGCGCATTGAAACATCATGATTAAGCCTTTATCCCACAGTGTAGATAACTCACCACAGTACAAAGAAACTGGCATTTTTATGCACAATAAGTTATTCTCGTAATGAGTGAATAATGCACACTCACCTTGGGAAATTACCACCAGCTGTCGTCCTTCCTCGCTTGCAAGTTTCCCTCCAAACCAGTTATTCCTCTTTCTATTCTACAGCGCACAGTATGCGGTCAAATGTATGTGGACACTACTGTGCAGGGTTGTTGTTTCATGGTGTGAGCTTGGCTCTGTTTAGACAATAGGCCCGTCCACTTTTTTGGCAATCCCCCTGAGCACAAACCAAGTCAATAAAGAAATACCTCCCTCAGTTTGGTGTGAAGGTCTGCACCTCAGCCCTACCACCCAGCAACCAGACTTTCTCACTCAGCATCAGCGACCGGCTTCACCGTGTTCAGACTGAAAACAGCGGTGTGTAGAAAAACACAGCCGTCTCCATTCATTTCAACAAGACAGCTGCTGTGGTCCTGACATGAGGGCTCCATGACGTCCAACAGACACTGAACCTGGCTCAACATCTGCTGCAACACAATGCAACATCATCCAACAGCGTAGTGTGTCTGCCAGTCAAATACAAGTATAGTCTATAGTCAGGTATAGTCTGAGTGTTGTACTTTGGACTGAGTATTTATTATATACTCCTTGAATTTTCCATCATTTTGAGATGGTTAGTTAGAACCTATGAGCCTATAGGTGCAGTATAAACACTATAATAATACAAGCTACACTCGTTCCCCTAAATACATCTACTCACTTAAAATATGACAATCGATTAGTCGATTAATGATCAGATGACTGACAGAAAAATAATCTGCAGCGAATTTGATTATCAAATCATCGTTTTGAGGAAATTCTGTAAGAAAATTTGTTGAAATTCTTTGGTTTCATCACCTTGTGCTTTTGGAAATGACTTTATTTCAGATTTTACTGACTCAATGACCTTTGGTTTTGGTGAATGACACTAAACATAAACATAAGTTTTGATTGATGGTAAAATATTTGTTAGTTGCAGCCTTATGAGGTGACGTGATCACAATTTGTCATTTGCAAGCGGACGTTTGCATGAGTCTGCCTTTTGAATACACAGGTTCCAATGTGGAGTTTCTGTCCACACACTTTTGGCCACATACTGAATTATGGTTGATATGACAGCTGCTGAATTTGGGGTATTTCTTTTTTTTTTTTTACAGATTTGTGGGTGACTCGGGCAGCGTCAGCAGAGCGAATTCGTCCTGCAGTGCTGCAACAACAACGCGTAACTCACTCTGTTGCTTCACAGGCCCCCCTAAAACAGAGCTCCCCATTAGCTGACATGTGCACTGTTTATTTCCCGTGTGGTAGAATGTCATTCAGAAGCCTCTCTGCCGCACTAAGCACAAACAGGTCTGCGTTCTGCCCCAGAGTCTGACTGTACTACAGACAGTCAATGGTGGGAAAAAACTGTCTAGGACCCAGACGATTTTCCCACCATTGACTGCAATGCATTTCCAAGCAGCCTGTGGAGCAAGCCAGTCTGTGTGTGTGTGCATGTGTGTGTGCAGACAGCTTAACTCAGCTGTTGGCTTGGCTCTTGCACTTCTAGGGCTCCCTGTTTTGAGTTTTTGAGGGCTGCAGACTTGAAGGCTTTGACTACAGTTTGACCCCCGTGACCTCCATCGGTGGTCCTCGCTGGATGGTCGAGCACCTGACTTTTTAACCTCACACTGACCTAAACACAATACTTTTTTTTTCTTTCTTTTTTTTTTTTTTACCTTCTTGGCCTCCATGTGCTGATGCAAAAATCACCCTGATGGTGAGTCATGCATTTAACAAAGTCGTATATTCCAGCTGATAATGCATCATATTGGGGTTACATCTGGGTCACCCCACTTTTCATGACCCCAGGGTACTTTAAAGGTGGTTGTCAGCCTCGCACAGCATCTACATCCTGTGCACAGTCTTTAGCAGCCGGGCTCATATACAGTACAGTGCCTGCGCATACATGCAAACATGCACACTCAAGTTAAGCAGTCATGTGGCACACACAGTTGCCATGTGACGGCTTTTCCTTTTTTTCCCCCCCTCCTTTCTCCTATCTCTCTTTTTGGAGTTATGCTTATTGTGGGATGTCAGTGACTGCACTCATTACTATTATGGGATGCCACACGGGGGTGGGAGGGGGGGTGCGTCTCCATGGTAACCGTGGTTGCTAAGGGAGGGGGTGGAGGTGTGTGTGTGTGTGGGGGGGGTGGTTGGTGTGCATGCATGGAGGAATGGGGAAGAGACTGTAGGAGAGGGAGGGGGTGAGTTGACTATTATGGTCTGTACGTTGCAAGGTAACTATGCAGAGTGGGGGAGGGGTGACTGAAGTGTGTGTGTGTGTGTGTATATATGTGTGTGTGTGGAGGAGGAGGGGGGGGGGGATATTATGGGATGCCTGCCCCCTGATCTCTTTGTGTGTGTGCGCGCGCGCGCGGGGTGTGTGTAGTGTGCGAGGGAGAGAAAGAGGAGACGGCGTCGTGCGCACACGCTGCCACAAAAAAACACGGAAATATATTTAAATTGTATGAATACCGTTACCTTCACAAAAAGAGCTCCCAAGTATTGATTGAGACACAAACTGAGCCCGGAGTTACTGTTTTTGGAAGCTGTGTGGAATCAAGTTGTGAGTATGTCAGTTTTTTGGTTTTATTGTTTGTGGATTTACTTGAGTCAGGATGAGGTGGTCGGGGTGAGACAGCCTCGGATGCCGGTGTTGTTACACTGAGATATTTTAGGGTTCGATATTATTGTTGTGAGAGCGGCTCGTTTCTTTCTCAAATCTGAACCTGGCCGCCGGTCAAGCTCGGTTAGCACGCATGCTAATGGGACGGAAACTAACGATAGTGGCAAGATGGCATGTCAGCTGAAGGCAGAGATGGAGTGAGTGAGGGTGCTAATCTTTGTTTGCTGCCCAACTTGATAGCCAGTCAAAGTTAGATTTATTGTCCAGGAAAAGCACATGTGGTGGGTGTTTGTGTCGCTCGGTGTTTTACCGGGTGCTGTGTTTTTGAATGCTCTTTAGTGCTATATATTCACTTCCGTTTTCTTTTTTTGTTCTTATTTCCCTGGCCGGCTGCCCTCTCCTAACTACACAACACACACCACGACCTGGGCAGACTCTGGCTGGGTCACAACTCTGGATTACCCTACAAACCAATAACTTTATTTAGTTAGCTAAACTGTTAGCTAACTAAATAGAAAGTTTTTCTGCTGTCCGCTATGTCTGGAAGCGAGGATGACAGAGATGATTACGGAGCCCCCGAGGACCGGTTAATGCACGGTAAGACAAGGCTCATTTGTTAGCTAAAATTGCTAATGTTCACCCTGGTTGTAGGCTAGCATGAGCAGATGTTTTTTGACATTCATATCAATCATGTTTCATTAGCAACGCGCTAACTACTAGCCAGTCGATGCTGCTAACTACCGGTTAGCTAACGTTAGCGGCAAAATTAGCAAGCTCTCGCTTTTCGCGGCTGCTCTGCTGTTGAACATCACTTTTTAAAAAAATCACAGGTTTTACCCCCCAAACCGCAACCACGGGCGGCATGGCTGATAGTTGCAATGTCGTGAAGTCACGCCGACTAACCGGCATGTTCCCGGGGCCTAACGTTAGCCAGCTACCGGTATTTTTTACGTGTCGATGATGACAAGATGGAGGCAGCCAGTTAGCTTGGAAGCTGGCGGATGACGTTCTGTAGCATTCCCCTCCTCATGGCCGGCGCCTTCGGTTTGATTGTGGGGAAAAAAGTAAAAAATAATCATTTGTAGTAAAAAGATAAATAAGATCCAAACGACTTATTTTATCGTCTCAGATACATACTAGCTTTCACATGCAACATTGCATTGTTTACAGTTTGTATGAATCGGACGAGGACGCGCCGCGTACACGGTGGAAGCATTGAGAACAAATAGTCCTGCAAGTTCGATTCAAGTGGCTAAAACCGACTGAAATATTCAAATGTATTAATCAAATAACCCTAACTTTAGATGAATCTGACATGTGATGCTGTATTAACAAAACAGTATGTAAACAAAGAGCAGGACCCTGCTGTAAAACGAAGAGAGCCGTTGATGTCTTTGTGTTTCTCATTTTAATTGACAATCCTATAAAAATTCATAGTTTTGTCATCTTGTAATATTAGTCACAGACACTAGAAATACATA
Source organism: Lates calcarifer (assembly GCF_001640805.2). NCBI lineage: Eukaryota > Metazoa > Chordata > Actinopteri > Centropomidae > Lates > Lates calcarifer. Next base: position 21,124,660 of record NC_066835.1, on the reverse strand, counting down.
TAGACTCTGCGGCGATGGGAGGAAGTACTAAAGTAAATGTGCTATTACCACACTGTAAAAATACTCAAAGCAGAAGTCATGTATTGAAGATGTTACTTAAGTAAGTGTGTGAATATTATCAAGAAACTGTAATTACAGTATTGAGATTAAAAGTAATCAATAGGACTGCGATAAACAGTTATTTTCTTTGCTTATTATTTTTTGTTTTGTCTGTAAAATGTCAGAAAATACTACAAAAACCCACCTGTCCTAATTTAACACCGATCAAAGCGACTCTTTTAGACGTCTTGTCATATTCCTTTTTTATCATGTGCGGCAAAGGAAAGTCATTGATTAAATGACTATTCATAGCAGTTCTAGTATTCAATGCATTAAAATGTCATCTGTGAGTGTTACATATATACTACATTACATCATTCAGTTATTAGTAAACAAATATAAAATAAAAGCAGCATTTTACTGCTGTTACTAGTTTTCAGTTTACACCCTTTAAAGTATAGTACAGCATTTAATAATTATTGTCATTTTGAGTCAATATCCCGGTTATTTTCTCAATTAATTAATTGATTATCTGGTTTGCACGAACTCTGAAAACACTGAGAAATCAGATTTGCTCACAGCCCAAAGTGACACCTTTTTAAAATGCACCTTTTGTAATCAAGTGTCTTATCAGCTCCTCAGGAACTCACATCTCGTGTAGGTCAAGCCTCAGCAGATAAGTCCAAGTCAAGTCGGAAAATATCTTTTTTATGATTTACTGTAAGTCTGACTCGAGTCAAAGTCTTAAACCTGCAGCTCTGAGCTCCGTTAACCAAACACATTTTAAAGCTCAGATGATGACTACTCCAACTGGACTAAGATCATCTTTATCCCCAGATACTTACACTACCACAGTATTCACAAGGAGCCTCAGTGTGAGCTCTTGTTTTCTTTTAACAATGTTTAGATTGGATTCAATCTAAACTTCTTATCCTTTATATGACCTAAAAGCTCATCACATTAAGTCTTCTTCTTTACCAGGTGCATCTTAATGGCAGCTTGCCATTTACTTTTTTACCATAGTCAATTGCTTTAATTACTTTTACTGTGAGTGCCATACCACTTCACTTTGAGCAACTGAGGCAGAGCCAGACACTGGACTGGGATCCTCTCTGTCATAATAGCTGCAGGAGTGTGGTACAGCATAATGACTAATCAGTTGTAAATTTCAGTGTTCACCAATGGAACAAAATTGATTTGCGTTAACCCCCCCCTCCCCTCCTGAAGACAACTTGTAAAACTGCACCACCATCTTATCCTCTGCTTGTCCTGGTCGTCAGGACTCCTGATGGTTTTCATTCCAGCCATGTAATCAGGGTATTTTATACTTCCTGACATCAGGTGAATGTGGTTACAGCCTGGCAGGGGTTGGAAAGAGAGCTAAATTATCCTGCTCAAGTAGGGCCTGTGTTTCCTGGCTTGTATAAAAAAACAAAAAGGTAACAGTTAGCTGATCATGGAAATATGAATAAGCCCTGTCAATCAATACTAAGCATATTTATTGACACTGTAAAAAGTCAAAATCCTCCTAATCTGTAAATACTCAACCAAAAATCTAAATAAGCAAAGCTGAAACACAGATTTAAAAAGATAAACTATGAGACCATAAGAGAAGCTGCTCAATGACAGCCATTTGTTTCCCTGTTGATTTGGCAAATCGAGTAAACACACCAAACCACAGCCAGAATTTACCAGCATGTGGCTGCTGTTTTGTTTCCTGCAGGATATGTAAGCGACTGCTGATATGCATGCTATCTTCACGGCTCGAATACACTGACACACAGTCAGTCCTCTGTGTATCTTAACCGTGAAATGTCTCCTCTGGCCTGATTTGTAGACGATGACGAGGAGGAGATCTCGGAGAGCGAGACCCCGAAGGTGAAGAAGAAGAAAAAGGCCAAGAAGAGCAGAGAGAGTAAGGGCAGCAAGAGGCGGTCGCGCAGAGAGGTACGTGTGTGTGTAGTGACTAAATGTAGCTATACCCCAAAACATCTTAAGAATATGACACATCTCTTTCATCCCATTCCCAGTTCAGATGCTGTGCTAAATGGAAACCAGGAACAAACGATTAAAACCCAGGCACGATTAGTTTAGCTTCACACGCAATAAAAAGAATGACTGTGCAGGCTTTCATAATCTCCTCATGTAGGCAAAACAGCCAGCAAAGTCAAATATACTTGGAAGTACTAAAATGGATAATGAGTTACACAGTGAAAAAGTTGCTATCATACGGTAAAATTTAATACACAGAACATATGTTTCATTACTGTGCACTTGAATAACAGTGATGGATCAGTTTCACTGTCCCTCTCTTATTATTTGTTTGCTGCCACCTGCACTCTCCTTGCTCCAGGAGTTACCCATCAGCTCCCCAGAGCCCATGGACATCGGCGGGGTGGAAGAGGCAGAGGAAGGCGGCCCTGCCCAGCGCTCAGACAGCGAGGGCAGTGACTACACTCCAGGACGCAAGAAGAAGAAGAGAGCCAGCAGCGGCAAGGAGAAGAAGAGGAGCAGTGCCGGGGCCGACCGGAGCGCCGCCAAGAAGAAAGACCCAGAGCCAGAGGAAGACGAGGACGACGACGATGACGACAGCTTGGTAAGGAAAGCCAGGCAGATGATGAATATGAGTGTGTCGGGGTGTTTTGGGACCAGCAGTGTTATGTTTTAGTGAAGTTCCTGATGACCCCCGAATTGGGCAGGAAGTATCTCCTGCAGGAGCTGAAAAGCCCCATAACAAAGCATTTACTCTGACTGAAGTAAAAGTAAAAAGAAAAATGTCAAAGATTTTGTAAAGAACAATTGGTGAGTCAGTTGTCAAAGACATTATATATAAATATATGTAAGTATGGAGTGATTGTGGCTTGTTTTATTTTGGATTCCCGCACAGGTCTGGTTCTGTGTAATGCTGGACTTCACTCTGGAACGACCATACCACTGTGCAAATTAAATATGCGTGATATTTTTGGTGCGTTTTCCTGTTGTTCCAGTTGGTCATTGAGTTGTGTAATCTATCCCAGCGAGCATCAATTTGCATTAATGTTAAGCTATCCATTATAGGGCAGTGATGCAGGTTGAGTTGAAACGTCTGCGCTACATAATAACTCATAATAACAAAAATACAGTTCAGTGTGCTAGTGGAGATTTCAGGGTCCTCTGATTCTCATAATGTACAGAGATGAGTGGACACCACTGTGCTGTCTGTGGTAAATCAAATTGTACAGCATCATTTGCAAAATTTACTGTAATGTGAAGCATATGTGAGTTAAAGTAAACGGGCCAAAACATGCAAAACCACAGGTATGGTTCTTTTAAAGTGTGTTATAAAAAATAAACAACATGAAATGAAGCTTGCAGTTCTCGGCATTAATGCAGCTAGAGGTCGACCTTTTTGTTGGGTTAATCATCTGTAGTGTGGTCCAATTTCTAAAGATGCTGTCTTTGAGGAAAAAAAACTTTTCTAATCGTCCTTTCTTTGGTGCACGATGAGCAGCTATTGATCGTGTACCTGTGATGGAGTCGGTCATGGTTTGACAAACAAAGATTTTATATGAGAGATGGTTAAACAAAGAGCTGTGTCTGGTGGACTTGGAGCCCGTCGGCCAATAGGGGGCCTTGTAGTTAATGACACTTATGCAAGGGGGTGGCGTGGGGTGTGTAAGTGTGTGTGTGTGTGTGTCTGGGGCGGGCGTGTAAGGCATATATGCTGTTACCATGGCAACCCCGCCTAGTGCCGCAGCGCAGTGTGCTCTTGACCCTTTTTTTCTCTTTTTGGTTAGATAAACACATTTTGATTCACTGGTCGAGCCGCCTTCCATCCAGCCTGAAGCCCGTTTCTGTAAGATGAAGAAATGGGAAGCAGTCCTTTTGGTGAAAAGGCTGGAGGGGGAAGGTGCAGGCTTGAGGTGGTGTTCAGGGGCATAAACAGCGCAAGGAAAACCAAGTGTTTTCATCAAACTGGTGGTGGCTTAAATCAACCTCCGTGGTTTTATCGGCCAATGTATTTCCAAGAAACAGGCAATAGGTCAATGGAAATAAAGATGCTTTATGACTGAAAATCTATCAACAATTATTCTGACAGTTGATTTAGGTCATTTTTCAAGTAAAACTAACAAACATTTAGTTGTTCCAGCTTCTCTATTGTGAGGATTTGCTGCTTTTCTTTGTCTTGTGTGATTGCAAACTCAATATATGTATATATGTATACAGGACAAATTCACCTCTGGTAAATTCTGATTGTTTTTTAACCGTTAATCAGTGGAGAAAGTAATAAACAGGTGAAACGATGAAACAGTAATGGCAGCCTGAGTTTGAGCATTTGTTTGCTTTGTTTGAAGTGAAAGTTGGACACATGGACCAAAGTTAGAACTGATGATTATTTTCACTATCAGTAAACATATCTTTATATGATTTCATCCAAGACTAAAGAAATGAAAATATGAAATAAAAGATTTAGAAACGGAGAAAATCAGCGAATCCGAACAAATTAAAAGCTAAAACCACCAACTCCTCAATCACTAATCAGTTGCCATTGGGGGATGAATTAACAAATTAAATGTATTGGTACCTAATTAATAACTATATCATTAAGCCAATTATTGTAACTAGTGTGGTGGGTAAATCCTAATTGATTTGTCAAAGAGTGTTTTTTGTGGCATTTGCTGGCTAATTTCAGACCTTCTTCACCAACCACTTGAACCTCTCAACCGTGCAGTCGTGGTCTGACAGAGTCAATGAAAGTGTTTAAAAATGAAAATACTCCCTTGTTTTTTCAAATGAAATCCACTTGTAGTGGAAAGACTGCTCTGCAGCAGATAACTAAAGCATCTGTGACATGATTTGTATGTTTGAGGGTAAAATAATTCACTGGGGCTTTGAATAAGAGGCTCTAGGTGATGTGCAGGGAGGGAGGGACAAAAGATTTTTGTAAGAACTGGAGTGTTTGGCTTTTGTGATGCACAAGAGCCCAGCACTACTTTATACAGCCTCTATGTGAACCTGTGTAGTTTAGTACACAGCCACAGCTCGACACTGAAAATCACAGCTGGTGCCACATGTTGGTCACTTGTTCTGTGCGTGATCAGTCAATGCTGTAATCATCCAGCAGCAGCCACCTACAAATTAGAATTAGTTTGTTGTGAGTAATAATGTTCAGAGAGACACTTGGCACCAGTCATGCTGTCTTTTTAGCACATTGAATTGTGGCAGCACAGCTCTGTACATGTTAGGGCTTCTCTGCTAAACCAGGTTGTCCACCACACACTCTGGTCATGTAATCAATTAATCAGATTAGTATTGATTGCTCCTCGCTTACTGAGTTAAAATGGTCTTGAAAAAACAGCCAATGTAGAATCTGAGGTTCAGTGGCAGGAAAAAGTAAGCGAACACTTTGGAGTTATCTGCTTTTATCTGTAAGTTTATCTTAAACTGTGAAGTCTTCATCTGAGTTACAGTTTTAACTAATAACTCACAAATCATTGCGTTGTTTTTGTCAAATATTTACAGTGTAGGTTGGAAAAGGTGCAAATCCCTCTGCTAATGACATCAAGAATCAGGATGCAGCAAACCTGGAGTCTGGTAAATGAAACCAGATTGGAGGGGCTAGAGCCACTGTGACTTATAAAAACATCCTCAGAAGAGTTATGATCTGGAATTGTTGATTTCCATGAACCTGAAATCCCAAATGTGAAGAACAGTTGAGGGAGCATCGTGATTTGGGGCTGGACGGGGCGACTGGAAGAGCCTGTTTGTTGTTATTGCTGCCAAAGGAGATTCAGCCAGTTATTAAATCCAAGGGTTCGCTTACTTTTTCCATCAGCACTGTGAATGTTTAATGGGTGTGGTCAGAAAAAGACACAAAAGATTGTAGTTGTTTGTGCATTATAATCTTAAGCACACTGTGTTTGTATTAACGTGTGACTTAGATGAAGATCAGTTCATGTTTTATGACCAATTAATGATGAGAACAAGGTCAAAGAGTTGACTCACATTTTTCTTTCCACTGTCTACGTACTGTATGTGGCTGTTTTTAGACTCTAAGCACTGTAGACAGATCTTACAGCTGCTCTACTGTTTGTATAATAGTGTTTGTCAGCAATTTCAGAAAGTTTTAAATAGATGAGGGTTTAATTTAGTGTTTTTTACCCTCAGGTTATTTATTCTTTTCTTTTTTTAATGTGTTATGTATGCGTTTGTTTTTGGTTTTATTTCAGAATTACAATCCCATAAACCTTTCAGGCTGTGTCTCACCTGTGTCGATTCTTTACCTGCTGATGTGATTCCTGAAGCTCATTGTTTTTGTGTTTCCTGTAGGAGCCAAAGTCTTCATCCCAGCTGCTGGATGACTGGGGTATGGAGGACATCGACCACGTCTTCACCGAGGAAGACTACCGCTCTCTGACCAACTACAAGGCATTCAGTCAGTTTGTCAGGTAGATGCACACAAAGCTGATAATGTCCCAGAAAAACCCACAATATTTTGCAGAAATACAGGCAGACGTCCCAGGGAGCTTAACAAGTTTGATTATATTAAGTCTTTTTCTTTTTACTTACTGTTCAGTTGCTGTTTTTTATCTACGTTTATGGCAGAAGTAAACTGTTGCTCTGATTCCCTTGTCTCCAGGCCCCTAATCGCAGCCAAGAACCCCAAGATCGCCGTGTCCAAGATGATGATGGTCCTGGGCGCCAAGTGGCGCGAGTTCAGCACCAACAACCCCCTGAGGGGAGCAGCTGCTGCCAATGCCGCCCTGGCCACCGCCAACGTACCTGCCGCTGTTGACACCATGGTGGCAGAGGTCGCCCCAGCTGCTGCTGCACCTCCAGCCCCGGCAGAGTCTCAGCAGCCCCCTGCACCGCCGCTACGCAAGGCCAAGACCAAGGAAGGCAAAGGTACGGTAGGCAGTAGGGGTCAGAACAGAGCCTGAAATATCAACGCTGGGTTTGGATATCACAAACACACCTTTTGGATGAGCATGTGACATTTGTGTTTTCTCTTCCGTCCTGTAGGACCCAACGCCCGCAAGAAGTCAAAACCAGCGCCGAAACCACAAGAGAAAAAGAACAATGCCAAGACCAAGAAAGTGGCTCCTCTCAAAATCAAACTGGGAGGCTTCAACAGCAAGAGGAAACGCTCATCGGTAGGAGACCTTTTCATCTCTCTGTCCCATGCTTCTCGCATCCACTTGGGGTTTTAAACACAGCTGGAAACTTTGTGTGTGTGTGTTCAGAGCGAGGAGGATGAGCCTGACGTGGACAGTGATTTTGAGGACGGCAGCATGAACAGCGTCTCTGTCTCCGAGGGATCAAACAGTCGCAGCAGCCGCAGCAAAAAGAAGCCGTCCAAGAGCAAACCCAAGAAGAAGAAAGGTACGTCTGCATGTTCTGAGTGTGTGATGAGCCTTTGCACTTTACACTGAATAGTCATTTTTTTGTAATCTGCTGGAGGTGACACCTTTACGCTGGTTGTTTCACCTGGTGACTCACAGTCAGAGCTCTACCTGTGGAGCTGTAAGCAGCTGCAGGTAGAGGCCTACACATTGAAAATTGCAGGTTAAACACACAGTGGTGAATAGTAATGGCTGTGTGCAGGGTAAGGCATTAAAAGTCTGTGGAATGCACAACAACACGAGGAGGTGTGTGCACACACACAAACACACACATTAGTCACTGTGACTGAGTCAGTGCTGTTTGGTATATTTAGAAGGACACATCTTGGTCTGGGTTGTCGCCTACCGACGCATCCTCTGTAGCAGCTGTCACAAGACCGAGGCTGCGCTCAAAACAACGTCACGGATGAATTCAGACTGGCAACTGGCAACTGGAGTCCTTACTTAGTTGCAGCTGGTTCAGTGTGGAAATCCTTTAAACTGTAGTTCTGGTGTTTTGTTTAGTCCGTGAGGAGTTTAGGTGAAAAGTTGGGGTTTGCTGCTCAACATTCAGCCCTTTGAAATCTGCCACAGTATGTTGTGTTGCTTTCCAGTTAAACACACCATTAGGAAATGCTACAAAAACTTGTCAGTGTGAGTTTAATCTTTATTTAGCTTCACATGTACATCTGTGAATGTCTAGAAAATGTTGAGGGATGAGTGTTAGGGATCAGTTTTACCCCCCATAAAATTGATATCTCTATTTTTGAAGTGAAACCTTTCAATTTCAGTCTGTTGGTGCTATTGAGGAAATGTGTTCATGAGGGGAAAAAATGACTCATTGAGTGGGTTTTCCTCTGACAAACAACATAAACACAAAGCAGAATGACATAAATGCAGAGTCTGGATTACAGCACACATCACATCCGGTGTCTCAGCTAAATGTCAGATGGTGTTTTGTTTAAAAAAAAGTGTTTTTCCCTCCTCATCAGAAGCAGAGGATGGTGACGGCTACGAGACCGACCACCAGGACTACTGTGAGGTTTGCCAGCAGGGTGGAGAGATCATCCTGTGTGACACCTGTCCCAGAGCGTACCACATGGTCTGCCTGGACCCTGACATGGAGAAAGCACCAGAGGGCACCTGGAGCTGCCCGCACTGTGTAAGCTCTCTTATGTTTTAACCACCGTACTGACTCTCTTATCCCCAGCCACGTAAAAGAATTCTCCAATTAAAGTAATTTTACAATCAATCAAAGTAGTAGCAGTAGTAGAAAAACAACTGCAGATAAATCTGATATTGTTGCAGTGCAAGAGTTTGAAATATGAAATGCTCATTTCCGACTCCCTCAATCCCAGGAGAAGGAGGGCATCCAGTGGGAGGCCAGGGAGGAGGGCTCAGACGGCGAGGAGGACAACGGCGAGGCAGGAGAGATGGAGGAGGACGACCACCACATGGAGTTCTGCAGGGTCTGCAAAGACGGAGGAGAGCTCCTCTGCTGCGACTCGTGCCCCTCGTCGTACCACATCCACTGCCTCAACCCGCCACTGCCTGAGATCCCCAACGGAGAGTGGATCTGCCCACGCTGCACGGTGAGTCGCCCACGGTCGCTGGGGTCAAATGACGTGATCGATGTGAGGCCTGACCTGTCGCAGTCGCAAGAGTCGAGAAAATCTGCTGAACCTGGCAAAGTTTCTACATCGATCTGGTGGATATTTCTGCTCTCTGCTCAGCGTGTCTTGATTGGAAAAGCTTTTTATTGATCCATTAGATTGTTGCGTGCTTGTTTAGGTCATGTGGTTTGATTAGTGGTTAAAAAAACAATCATAGTTTCATTCTACAGCCAACTCAACAAACCAGAGTGGAGGCAGGATTTAACAGCATCTTTTACCACGTCTTTGGCTGCAGCTGATGTCATGTTTTCAACTTCATGATCAGAGAAATACAACAATATTGTGGAGCTTTGAGAATTTTTCATTTTGATTCAATTAATCATTTCAGTAATTTGTTTTCTAATGTGACGATTTGCTGACTTCTGTGTTTAATATGATTGTAAACTGGATATCTTTGGGGTTTGGGTTGCTGTTGTTTGGATAATGATACCTGAAGGCAGCACTATTACTGTTTACTCATCTGAAAGTTGATTGTTTAATCTAATATCTGAAAACAGTGAAAAAGGTTGTTGAGTTTTGTCCAACTAAAACTCAAAAATATTCAAGTTGCAAAGTTACAAAACGGAGCAAAGCAGAAAATCATCTCATTTCATAAACAGGAATATTCAGATTATCCAAAAAAAATTGATTTTCTGTTAACAGATGAAACGTTTCAGCTCCACAGTGAAGTGCTCTGACTTATCTCATCTCTTAAGTCAAAGAAGTTATTGCACTTTCCATTAGATAAAAACTCTCAGATGACTCACATGTTACCACAACACCTCTTTTTTTGTTGTCTGTGATTAAATAAACTAAACAGTTTATTCTAGAAGTCTTAGGTAGATTTTTAGAGTAAGAAAAAAAGGATAAACAACCAATAACTTTTTTTGCTCCTCTTCCAGTGTCCACCCATGAAAGGGAAGGTCCAAAAGATCCTGACTTGGCGGTGGGGTGACCCCCCTCCTCCCACACCAGTCCCTCGCCCCCCAGACCTTCCAGCAGACGCCCCCGACCCCGCCCCGCTGGCAGGGCGGCCGGAGAGGGAGTTCTTCGCCAAGTGGTCCAACATGTCGTACTGGCACTGCTCCTGGGTCACAGAGCTCCAGGTGTGTGGAATACACACAAGTTAAGTACTGCATTTGATCCTGTTTTAGATGAAGGGTTGTACATTTTCTCTCTTTCTCATTTCCCCCCCCCCACCCCCCACCAGCTCGAGCTCCATTGCCAGGTGATGTTCAGGAACTACCAGAGGAAGAACGACATGGATGAACCGCCGCCCATTGACTTTGGCGACGGAGAAGAGGACAAGAGCGTTAAGAGGAAGAACAAGGACCCCATGTACGCACAGCTGGAAGAGAAATACCTCCGCTTCGGGATCAAGTTTGAGTGGCTGATGATCCACCGCATCCTCAACCACAGGTCAGCACACACTCATTTTGACTCATCTGCCAAACACGAAAATAAGCAAAATTAAAGTGAACTTTTTCTTCTCTCTCTGCTGCGTTTTCCAGCGTGGACAGGAAGAATAACGTCCACTACCTGATCAAGTGGAGAGAGCTGCCATACGACCAGGCGACCTGGGAGGCCGAGGACATGGACGTACCTGAGTTTGACACCTACAAGTTGCAGTATTGGAACCACAGGTGAGACACAGTCTGCGCAGCACTGTCACAACTGCAGCCTCAAACAACACACACTGCTCTCCTAACTGTGTGTGTTTCTTTCCAGAGAGCTGATGATGGGAGAGGAGGGGAGACCCGGGAAGAAGATCAAGGTGAAAGGACGAGTTAAGCGGCCGGACAGGCCTCCTGAGAACCCTGTCATAGATGTAAGTCCTGGCTGTGTTCATATTGGTGTTGGTGTTGGAATAAGTCATTTTTTGAATCCGAAGTCACCACCAGTTGTTTCTTTGTGACAGTGTTTAAACTTTTAACTGTTTTCCAAGGATTTTGACAAACTTAATTTAAATCTCAGACAGTCCTGTGTTTAGAAATCTGCTCCTTGTTTCTGTTCTCAGCCGACTATAAAGTTTGAGCGTCAGCCAGAGTACCTGGACAGCACAGGCGGGACACTGCACCCCTACCAGCTGGAGGGTCTGAACTGGCTGCGGTTCTCCTGGGCTCAGGGCACAGACACCATCCTGGCCGACGAGATGGGTCTGGGAAAGACGGTCCAGACCGCCGTCTTCCTCTACTCGCTCTATAAAGAGGTGGGTGCCTGTGAGATACTGGGTTATGTTTGTTTGCTGTAAAGATGAGCGCTACACTCACTTCTTCTCAACTGGTTTGTTTGAAACATGAGCTGCTAAATGAGCTCAGCACAAAAATTAAAAGTGAGTTTTGATTTTAAGTTTGTTTTTGTTTTTTTCAAGGAATTTAATTAAATTAGTTTCATTTTTATCTTAGGACAAATTATCTGTGCGACAGCGGAGCTGTCTATAAGTAGCTGTCGTCCTATTGGCTGGGGACCATCCAGCCATTTTGTGTAAGTCAGGTGAAATCTGACGACATTAAGTTGGATCTCAAACAGTAAACATTCATAGACACTGATCATGTGTGTGACTGCTGCCACCTAAAGGTGGGAGGCCAGAATACACTTCCTGTCAGAGCAGCAGGAGATCTTGTTGCGGTTTTGAATATGAATTGATGATTTTTGTTTGTTTTCACACTGAATTTACCCCGAGGTATTTTGTTTTAAATACATTTTTTAAAAATATAGTAAAGTTCAAACTGGGGGAGATGTTCACAGATCACTCTAATTCATGACACGACATCTGGATCTTTTTTGTGTAAAAATTAGAATGAAAACATGAGCAAGTTAATTCACTTTAAAATATTTTTGAGCGATTTTGCCATCAGTCTGACTTCCTCTCCACCTCCAGGGTCACTCAAAGGGGCCGTTCCTGGTCAGTGCCCCGCTCTCCACCATCATCAACTGGGAGAGAGAGTTTGAGATGTGGGCGCCCGACATGTACGTGGTGACCTACGTCGGAGACAAAGACAGCAGAGCCGTCATCAGAGAGAACGAGTTCTCCTTCGAGGACAATGCCATCCGAGGAGGAAAGAAAGCCTCCAGGATGAAGGTGAGAGGAGAAGGTGGTGAACGAAGACGGGAGTGGAGGAGACAGAAAATCAGAGCAGTTGGGGATTGGGTGAAAAATCGTACTTATAATATTTTTTGTGTTGATTTCCGCCAACAGAAAGACTCATCGGTCAAGTTCCACGTCCTGCTGACGTCCTATGAGCTGATCACCATCGACATGGCCATCCTGGGCTCCATAGACTGGGCCTGCCTGGTGGTGGACGAAGCCCATAGGCTGAAGAACAACCAGTCCAAGGTACAGAGAGACGGTGTCACCAGTGCTTTGGGTTTATTTTGTACCACCACTGCTTTTTCTACTTTTAAATTAATCATACCTGAGATTATTACAGGATTATTTTGTCAGCTGCTTTTTCCAAGGTCAAGACCTGTCGCAGAAATCTGAAGTTCCACTCAGCCTGAAACTGTTGTAAACATGATCTTTGTCTCCTCTGCTGTAGTTTTTCAGGGTGTTGAACAACTACCCTCTGCAGCACAAGCTGCTTCTGACCGGAACTCCTCTGCAGAACAACCTGGAGGAGCTTTTCCACCTGCTCAACTTCCTCACACCGGAGAGGTTCAGGTAGGCTCCAGATCCTTCACCTTTACTGCACTGAGGATTACAGGGAGGTTTCCTTTTGCCATAAGATAAAGTTATGTGAAACAAGCCTGGGAGTCAGTGAGGGTTTTGCATTTAACAAGCCACCTGCATGTTTTTAGGTTGCAAAGTCATTAAATCATACTAATTGTTAATAGATGTGGTCCGTGTTATTCTGCAGGTCAAATCCTTCAGCTCAGAGGGGAATCCAGTTACAAACTTTATGATGCAGAAATTAAAGGACTTGCAGCAATACTGATTGGGCTCATTGTATACCCAAAGCACAGATCCTTTGTGTAAGACTATGGTGAAAATGATTTAATGTCTGCATTTTAATTAAAACCTGAAACGACTTGGGGAAAAAAAAATTATTGTTCACTGAAACAGCATTCTCTTGAGATCTGATGTTGATGAGTGATGCTGTTTTTAAAAAGCAGCTGTGGGCAATCTGCGGGAATTTGCAGCACATTCGCAGCAGCTGACTTCTTTAGCTGCCATCAGCAGTGCGTGACCGTAGACTGTAAAGTGACTCCTCACAGTAACTCACATGTCTGACTCTCCGTACGCAGTAACCTGGAAGGTTTCCTGGAGGAGTTCGCCGACATCGCCAAGGAGGACCAGATCAAGAAGCTGCACGACATGCTGGGTCCGCACATGCTCAGGAGGCTGAAGGCCGACGTCTTCAAACACATGCCCTCCAAGACCGAGCTCATCGTCAGAGTGGAGCTCAGCCCCATGCAGAAGTGAGTCGGGAGGGCGGAGTTTGAGATGATCAGAAAGCTAAACGCACAAGAATTAGTTACAAACAGAGAGGAATGTGTGTGTTCTGTGTTTGCAGGAAGTACTACAAATTCATCCTGACGAAAAACTTTGAGGCCCTGAACACCAAAGGAGGAGGAAACCAGGTTTCTCTGCTCAACGTCGTCATGGACCTCAAGAAATGCTGCAACCACCCCTACCTCTTCCCCGCGGCTGCCATGGTACGACCCAAAGGGGTGAAATGTGAAGAAGACAGCTGAAGATTGATTCTGGTTTTTGAGTCCACCCTTAGCAAAACAGAACCATAATGTTTGATCGGTTACTCCTAACAGGAAGCTCCAAAGATGCCCAACGGGATGTACGACGGCCAAGCTCTAACAAAGGCTGCTGGGAAACTGCTGTTACTGCAGAAGATGATGAGGAAGCTGAAGGAGGGAGGACACCGAGTGCTCATTTTCTCTCAGGTACGACACCAGAGAGATGACTCGACTGTGGTTGTCTTTAAAAAACCCTCCACATTTTCCACACTGCACTCACGTTTACTGTTTCATTTTCTCTTGTGTCCTGATTGTTCTCTTTTGAAGCGATCAGTCTCAATCAGATAAATATTTGCTATTGACCCTGATGCTTTCGTTACTGAGCAGACTCTCCCTTGATGGAGTCAACTAAAAACAGGTGCTTTAAAAAAATATTTTTTTATTATTTACTTATTGAATCATCTCCTGTGTGTTTCGCTGCAGATGACCAAGATGTTGGACCTGCTGGAGGACTTCCTGGAGAACGAGGGCTACAAGTACGAGAGGATTGACGGAGGAATCACAGGAGGGATGAGACAAGAAGCCATCGATCGCTTCAATGGTGAGACTGAGAGACAGACACAAAGTGCTCCTTTTCTGTGATTTAATCTTTGCTTCATCTTCTATTTTTCATCTTTTTTTTTTCCTCTCTCCCTTCCCTCAGCTCCTGGTGCTCAGCAGTTTGCCTTCCTGCTGTCAACGAGGGCCGGAGGTCTGGGTATCAACTTGGCCACCGCCGACACCGTCATCATCTACGACTCGGACTGGAACCCTCACAACGACATCCAGGTACAGGATGAGTGCTGCTGCTCCATCCTTACTTCACCCTGTTCTAGAAACACCTTATTTATCTACCCTCCTCCTCTGTGTCCAGGCCTTCAGCAGAGCTCATCGAATCGGTCAGAACAAGAAGGTGATGATCTATCGCTTCGTCACCAAGGCCTCTGTGGAGGAGAGGATTACTCAGGTAAACAGATTTTTGATGAGACAGTTATGTTATACTTTAATTTTTTTAGCAGCAGTATTAACAAATCTTCCTCTGCGTCGCCTTCATTTCTCCTCCCTCTGTCCAGGTTGCCAAGAAAAAGATGATGCTGACTCACCTGGTGGTCCGACCTGGTCTTGGATCCAAGACCGGCTCTATGTCCAAACAGGAACTGGACGACATCCTCAAGTTTGGAACGGAGGAGCTCTTCAAGGATGAAGGAGAAGGTGAAGGATAGATTAAGACTCAGTGGAACAGGTTGATCTGTTTGTAAAGTGAAAAGTGAAGATGTTCTAACTGATGTTTTGGATCTTTAGGTGAGAACAAGGAGGAGGACAGCAGCATCATTCACTACGATGACAAGGCCATCGACCGTCTGCTGGACAGAAACCAGGACGCCACGGACGACACCGAGCTGCAGAGCATGAACGAGTACCTGAGCTCCTTCAAGGTGGCTCAGTACGTGGTCAAAGACGAGGAGGAGGAGGTGAGCACCTGTAGCTGGTTGTAGTGTGGTGTGGTGTATTTCCCTCCCTCTCTCTCACGCCCCGTTTCTCCATCGTTTCCCTGTCGCTCAGGAGGAGGAGGTGCAGCGGGAGATCATCAAGCAGGAGGAGAGCGTGGATCCAGACTACTGGGAAAAGCTGCTGCGTCACCATTACGAGCAGCAGCAGGAGGATCTGGCCCGCAACCTGGGCAAAGGCAAACGTATCCGCAAGCAGGTCAACTACAACGACGGCTCACAAGAAGACAGAGGTGAGAGAGAATGACGTCTGCATCAATAGTTAGCTGGTTTTTAAAGTGAGTTAAAATGCACAAGCAGAAAAACAGAATCTGACCCGACATTCAACACCAGCTTTTGTCAATAGTCCTAGTTGCATAACACGAGGTAAAAATAATCAACTTTCAGCTCAGTTTGTGGAAAGAGTTTTTCTCACAGCAGCTCAGCAGTGTAGATTTTAGAGCTCGCCTCTTCCTGCTGCTGATGCAGTAAGGTCTTAGACAGCACGTAGGTTATGACCTTTTCTGCTTTGGTCGATATACTGGTGCAATATAAAGGTGAAATCACAGATGGTTTGTGACCATCTGTGGCCTGTTGATCTTTGAAGTTCAGATTCATAAAGCAAAAACAAAGCTGAACTAAGATAAGTAAACAGAAATATATGACTGTTAGCAAGTGGGTGAAAATTCCAGTTGGACATTAAGAAGTGCAGAGGGTGAGACCTCACTGACACGCACACACACTGTATGTCACATAATAACAGACTGTTGTGTGATGATTTATGACACTACAGCTGAGATGTGTGTGTTTGCACGTACACATCGGTTTTACAGCACGAGTGAGTCTCTCTCTCTCTGTCTGGAGTCATATTTAATTTATTTATTCATGAAACATGTGACCCTGATGACCTTCCTCCACACAAAGAGCATCATGGGAATAATTCAGTGGTCAAAGTGAAGTCTTTGTGGACTGTGGGTTTAAAAACATCTCTCTGTATCTGACAGCTGACTGGCAGGATGACCAGTCTGATGGCCAATCAGATTACTCCGTGGCGTCTGAGGAGGGAGACGAAGACTTTGACGAGCGAACAGAAGGTAAGAACCACTGTTTGTGTACAGAGGTACAGGACGTTGAACCACGTATTATTCTTTAATGAGCAGAATGCAGTGATACGGCGATGCAGCACGCCCGCCTCGATGCAGAGCGTCAGGTTTTATCTGTATAATCACCACAACTCGTTTCTCTCTGCAGCCAACTCTCGCAGGCCGAACAGGAAGGGCCTGAGGAACGACAAAGACAAACCGCTGCCCCCCCTGCTGGCCAGGGTGGGAGGCAACATCGAGGTGAGCAGCTCAGCTCTAGTCTGGGACCATTTGGTATCCCTCTTTCAAACAACTGTATTCCATGGTTTATAGCAACAAAAGGTGTTAAAGACTGATGATTTCTCCTCTGCTGTTTCCCAGGTGTTGGGTTTCAACTCTCGGCAGAGGAAGGCCTTCCTGAACGCAGTGATGCGTTATGGGATGCCTCCCCAAGATGCCTTCACCACCCAGTGGCTGGTCCGAGACCTGCGAGGGAAATCTGAGAAAGAGTTCAAGTAAGAAACGCAACAAATTCATGAACTGTTGTTGTTGCCTGCAGATATCCTTAAGGAAATGAAGTGTTCAATGAATGAATGATAATCGAATCTGAATTTGTAGTTTACATTTAACAACTTTAACTCTCTCTCTCTCTCTCTCTCTCTCTCTCTCTCTCTCTCTCTCTCTCTCTCTCTCTCTCAGGGCCTACGTCTCTCTGTTCATGCGTCACCTCTGCGAGCCTGGAGCTGACGGTGCTGAGACCTTCGCAGATGGCGTCCCCAGAGAAGGCTTGTCGCGGCAACACGTCCTCACCCGTATCGGCGTCATGTCACTTATTCGCAAAAAGGTGACAAACACAAATCAGCCTTTTCTTTTCCATTCACCATCATGTGACTTCATTAGATTACAGAGAGGATGTTTGAGTTCAGAATGAAGATTTAAAGAACAATACGTCGCTTGGCATCGTTTTTTATCTACAGTTAATGAATCACTGACTGACTGAATACTGACTCTGGTTGTTTTCCAGGTCCAGGAGTTTGAACATGTGAACGGTCAGTGGTCGATGCCGTGGATGGCCGAGCTGGAGGAGAACAAGAGAGCCGCGGCTCAGCCCGACTCCCCCGGAAAAACCCCGTCCACTGGCACGCCTGCCGACACTCAGCCCAACACTCCTGCTCCAGGTAACACACACACACACACAAGGTCTGACTTTTTGTAGAGCTGAGGCAACAAACACACACTATACTCAGGCATTACACAAACTCTCCAGCTGTTGACTGTAGATAAGAATGTCTTCCTGTTAAAAATATCCTGTTACAAATGTTGTTGTAGTTGATGACTCCTCAAAGAACGACGAGGTGGTGAAGGACGGAGAGAAGGAGGTGAAGAAAGAGGGCGAGGCGGAGAAGAACGGCAAAGAGCCCGTAAAGGCTGCCAGCGAGGTAAAGACATGATGCGTTTGAGACGTGAAGAAAAGTCAGAACTTTGGACTTTCCGCTCTCAGAAATGAAAGTAGAGGGAGAATGTGTTTCTTCAAGATGTCTGACAAAGTCTCTCTCCGCTTCCCGTCTCCTCCAGGTGATCGCCATCCCAGACGACGACGAGAAGAGCCCGTCGGCAGAGCAACAGGAGAAGAAGAAGAACGGGGAGGAGCCGATGGAGACGGACAAGCCGAGCAACGGAGAAGCAGAGAGCGTGAAGGAGAAGGACGGCGAGAAGGAGAAGGAGGGAGAGGGTGAGAAGAAGAGTCCGGAGGGAGGAGAGGAAACAAAGTCGCCCGCAGAGGCAAAGACGGAGGGGTCAGAGGTCAAACCTGAGGACACTGAGGTCAAAGGTAAAACTGGTTACTGTACTTGAGATTTTTATTTCTCTTTTATTGTGTTCTTTTTGTTTTTTTACTCCCTCTCCCAGCTGTAGTTGAATTTTTGAAAGTGTGATGTCTTCTCTCTTTTTTTAATGTTGTTATATCTCTGGTTTTGCAGCAGAAGAAAAGAAAGAAGAAAAGATGGACACCACTCCACCTGCAGATGAAAAGAAAGGTACCAAAGCTTGTCCTCTTTTTTTTAAAAAAGGGAACAAACGGCTAAATATCTTAGATCTGTAAGCAGAGGGTTGCAGGTGGTGAGATTCTCCATTCATTCCTGCTGCAGATCTGAAGGAGGAGAAGGAGGCGCCGAAGCCGGAGGAGGCGACTAAACTGCAGAACGGAGACAGCAGCAAGGAGAGCTCAGCCTCAGCGGGCACTGCTGCTGCTGCAGGAGCAGCCAGCGAGGAGAAGAAGAAGGTGAAGACCAGGTTCATGTTCAACATCGCAGACGGAGGATTCACCGGTACAAACACACACACACACACACACACAGAGGAACACATGGTGGAAAGTTGTGTTTTCATTTTATCACTGACATCCTCCTCTTTGTTTCTCAGAGCTGCACTCTTTGTGGCAGAACGAGGAGCGCGCTGCCACGGTTACCAAGAAAACCAATGAGATCTGGCACCGTCGCCATGACTACTGGCTGCTGGCCGGCATCATACAGTATCCTTTTCCTACCTGAGTGATGGGAGAGTGTGTTTGTGTGTCTTTGAATCCATCTGCAGTAACCTTTGACCCCTGGCAGTGTTGGATAAATTAGTTGTTACCCTTGACCGTGACCCCCCCACAGACACGGCTACGCCCGCTGGCAGGACATCCAGAACGACGTGAAGTTCGCCATCCTCAACGAGCCCTTTAAAGGAGAGATGAACAGAGGGAATTTCCTGGAAATCAAGAACAAGTTCCTCGCCAGAAGGTTCAAGGTACGAGCCAAGATGGAGCCTCGAAATGTTGAAGCTTTGATTCGCTCCGTGTTGATTTCACGGTAACCTCGAGCCTCGTTCTCTCTCCTCCAGCTGTTGGAGCAGGCGCTGGTGATCGAGGAGCAGCTGCGTCGTGCCGCCTACCTCAACATGTCGGAGGACCCCTCGCACCCCTCCATGGCCCTCAACACCCGCTTCAGTGAGGTGGAGTGCCTGGCTGAATCCCACCAGCACCTCAGCAAAGAATCCATGTCCGGGAACAAACCGGCCAACGCCGTCCTGCACAAAGGTAAAGACAGAGGCCTTTGATACGCAGATACAACGTCTGATCTGATGACTGCACAAACAAGCTCTTCAGTGAGTGAGAGACTATAGCTCCTCATTGCTCTCTCTCTCCCTGTCTGTGTCAGTGCTGAAGCAGTTGGAGGAGCTGCTGAGTGACATGAAGGCAGATGTCACCCGCCTCCCAGCGACTATCGCCCGGATACCGCCGGTTGCCGTGCGACTCCAGATGTCCGAGAGGAACATCCTGAGCCGGCTGGCGAGCCGAGGGCCCGAGACACAGACACAGGCACAGACACAACAGGTAACACACACACACACACACACACACAGTTTGTTTTTTAATCCTTAGCTTTGTTTGTTTTAACTCGCAGGTCGAACTTTAATCCTGCTCATTATTAATCAGATATTTCCTGGTCCTTCAGTTAAACTCTCCATTTCATGAGAAGTCATTTGTTAGAAGTTCAGCTCAGTTTCAGGCTTTAACACCTTTTTTGTTCTTTGTTCATAAAGTCTGTTTTTGTTTTCAGGTTTATACCAAAAAAAAACCTTATCTGCAAACTATATCTAACTATATCTGCAAAAATACTTTTCTCTCACTAAAACTATGATATTTCTAAACTAAAGAAGTTTAACCCACATGGCTGTCAGTTGGTTTTCTGGTGTAGAGACTGTTTAATGTGTAGAGATGAATAAACAGGAGATGCAGTGGTTTCATTACACCACTACACCCCCACATGGATTCATCATAATTATCATTATTATTTTTTAATGGCAGTTCTGTTGGATGTCCTGAGGACTGACATGTATCGGCTCTACAGTGACAGATCCTCCTGTCGCTGCTCAGTCTCTGTTACTGACTGTGTTTTACCAGGAAACTCCATGAGCCAGAAAACGTGTTGCGTTACTTTCTAACAGCAGGTCACCCTGTGAGCTTCGTATTTAACAGGGTTTTTAAAACTCTGACCTTGATATTTAACACTTATAGCTTCTGTTTGCAACCTAAAGAAATGCATTAAATGTATTTTACCACATTTTATTTTTAAATGTGGTGAAATTTTATTTAAATGCACCATTTAAAAAAAAAAAAAGGAAATTACGGCGCACCATGCTCTGCTGGCGGCACCACAGGATGTCACAGTCATATACACCAACATTTAATTATTAAACAGCAGCAGAGAACTTTGATATGGTGAGTTACAACACGTCCACATGTCCAGAAAAATCCTGTAGGAGACACATGTTGTTTTTCTACAAGCTAACAGTTAAAGTTAAAGAAGCAGGACCTGTTTCATGTTTGAGTTTTATTATATTAGCATAGCTTTGGGCTATGATGAGGATTTTTACTTTAGCTGTTTTAATAACATTTGCTTAACTCTTAAGAGAACATTTCTTTAAGGAGTTGAACACAGTATTTAGCCTTTGTTTAATTTAAAAGTTCATTATAGAAAAGGCAGTTAGTGATGTTGTTCGTTGTTTGTGTGTTTTTCCTCAGATGTCGCAGCAGTAGACTGAAACTCGGCTCTTTACCTCGAAAACCACCCCCTGCCTCACCTCGACATTCCTGATTGGTGCACAGCAGAATGACAGACAGCGCGCCCAAGCTTGAAGCCACGCCCAGTTCACCCTCCGCCCCCAACCTCACCCTCACCCCCAACAGACTTTACAGAGTTTTTCTTCTGGAGGATCGAATCCCTTCCCAACCCCCAAGTTTGAGGCTGTGGACAGAAAAGCTATTTTATTTTTTTTTTCCTCCTTTTTTTTCAATTTTCTGTATTAATATTATTGATATAATGTTATTATGATGGTTTTTTTGGGACCTAAATAAAAAAATGTAATAAAGAACTTGTTGGTTTGGTCAGTTTAGGAGGAGGTGGGACACAACGTACAGGTTTGTTTGTCTACCTTCATTTGTACACAAATAAACCTGTGCTTTTCAGAAATGAACAAAGTAAAAACTCAGACTACCAACAATAGTTCTGTGACATCGAATCTGTTACTGAAACCCAGTAGCTTTAATTTTAGGTCAGTAGTAGGTTTATCGTGCAGCACAACATGACTGGGTTCTGTTCTTATGTATACAGGACGACCTGTGAGCGTACTGAACGTATTTGATGGTTTTTGACTGACTGACAGGTGGTGGCGGTTTTGTGCTAACAGCTAACAGACGGATGTAAATTCAGGCTATAATAGATTTTTTTTTTGGTAGAAAAACGACAATGTGAAACGTCTGTGATAGTGATGAACCTACAGAGAATTATCAGCTGAATCTGCAGCTTTATTTTGCCTTTGAAGAGCTTTATAGTGAGTTTCAGCTCATTTTTATATTTTACTGAGTGTGGCTTTCAGCCGCAGCAGGCAGCTGCTCAGAGACAAAGCAGAGCTCTGTGTGTGAATACAGACGTCCATATCAGTCCCACTGGACATTAAGCTGACTTTATTCTGGCTGCTCCCTATAATAAAGTCTATGTAATGTCTGAGTGAGCTGATGTGTGATCGTCTGGTTCACAGCAAACGTGACGAGGCAACACTGGAGAATGTCTGGACCCGATACTCCAGATATCATCCAGTGTTCATACGTGAAATATGTAAAATAAAAAAGGACTTAAATTTATTAGTTGGATTCAAACACACTAATATACTCTGCATACCTTCAGTTCAGACATTAAGAAACTGATATAAAACCTCTTACATTCTTGTACTTTCTCCAAACTTTTAAACCAACCAGATTAATATCTGACTTCATCATAAACATGAACACGATTTTAAACAGGTTTAGAGGAACATTGTGTTATTTTCTGACAGCAGGGTCAAAATCAAAATAAAAAACCTTGGAGTAAATCAGAGAACAAACACCACATCTCTGTTGCAAACATTAATTTATTTGATCCCAGGAATCCCAGGCCATATTCAGAATATCAGTGCCTCTCACCTTAACATCAAATATCCTGATCTCCACTACACACAGCTTTAAATTTCTCTCTTCGTAATAACTCCTTTAATGTCTACAGTCTGATGGCAGATAACTCACTCACCACCACTCAGGGTTTCAATGCCTCAAATACTCCTTTATACAGAGGAATCAACATTCAAGCGAGTTCAGAACAAAGAGACGTGTTTCACATTCAAACCACAGAAAACACAAGTCAGGTCGGTTCACAAGACGATAAAATAAAAACAGGACTGTTGCAGCATCGTTAACGTTACAGTGAGTTAAAAGGAGGCTGGACAGACAAACATGGAAACAGTTCCTGTTGTATTTCAACAGGACGTCGTCATAAAAGTCACATTTCTGCTCCAAGTGGAAATACATCAGCAGCAGTTCCAACACTGACAGCAAGAGGGCAGCTTTCCTGTGAAATACTGTACAAGTACAATAAAGCCAGACGACAGAACAGAGAGGGAAACGAAGCAGAAATCCATTAACCCAGGTTTAAAAGGCTGATCAGTGTCAGTCCATTCAGAACTGGATCTGATCCCTACATCTGTCATCTAAACAAACAAGTTATTTTATTAATATTCATCAGACTAACTGCTGATTATTTGTGGCGTGAGCCGTGTCTGACACTGTCACCTGTCTCCAGGGGCTGCAGCATCTTGTTAACCTCCACAGTTCAACAGGCAAAACACGGAACATTTTCTACCTCAGCTGATGCAAGACAGCAGAGGTGAGATCAGCAGAAAATAATGTGGGGATTACAAATTATCTGATGAATGCTGCTGATTCAACTGTTCCTTCAGCAGCTGTTGAGATTTCTGAGCCCTGAAAACGACTTTCAAAAACACAAACAGCAAAAAAAAAAAAAAAAAAAAAAAGCAGCTGCTAACAGCTGTCCTGCAGACATCTGTGTTGAGGAGTTGATTTCTCCACAGTGGCTTTGATTATGTTTCCAGTTTCATGCCAAACATTGTGTTTGATGAACAAACCTGGATTAATGGATGTTAGATCTGCAGCATAAACTGTTTTTACTGACAACAAACTTTTTAATATTCTTGGCCACAACAGGAACAACATTTGTCACTAAGAACAACAAGTGGCAGAGAGTAAAGAAGTCTCACAATTTAAACTGTCTCGACACAGTAAACTCCACCCATCTGGTTCTCCCCTGGAGGTAAAATAAGCACAAAAAAATTACATCCACCTGCTGTTTGACGCGGTAAAACCTGCCCAGAGAGACTTTTTCCTGCTGGGAGCAGAGAAGACAGGAGGCACTGGAGCACATTACAGACCATGCATGAAGGATTTCTGGGGAAGGCATCGGTGAGGAAGAGGAGGATGAAGAGCAGGAGGAGCGCTGAGGAAAAGGCTGGATTTGGCTCGGTGGTGTCGGCGCAGACTCGTCCTGTGACTTGTGTGTCCGTCCCTGAAGAGCAGCTCAGTAGAAGAAATACACTGAGGAGGGAGAAAAGACACGAGCCTCTGAGTCACATTTAGAAAATAACTCGCATACAAGGACAACAACAAGTCACCAGTGTTCGAGTTCAAGTCCAAGTCTGAATCACCAAAGAAGAGTCGGAGTCCAACACATGAATTGTTACAGTATTGATGTGACGATAAAAAACTCTGAGTCCTGTCTCCAACTTCTGAGTCTGAAAGCAGTCAGTGTTCGAGTTCGAGTCCCAAGTCAACTCCGAGTCATCTGTGCTTGAGTCCAGGATGTGAAACGTGTGTGTTATGTGTGGCTGCAGTATCGTGGTACTTACAGAAGATGACTCCGACACATATAATACCTATTACAGCCATGATGATCATCATCTGGAGCAAAAACAAACGTCAGAAAATTAGAACAAGAACTGCACTCTGACGAGTTACTGAGTTTTTTCAGTTTCTTTCTGAAATATTTAGGAATCCCAAATGTTTTCGGCTGAAAATTTGCAAAATTCCAAATTTATATATCTGCACATTTATAATATGCAAGGTTTCACAACACAAACACAGTCAGGTGGAGTGTGTGTGTGTGTGTGTGTGAGTGAGACTCTGAGTGTCAGAGCTGCAGACAGACAGGAAATCACATCACCTCTGATGGGGGGGGAGGGCGAGAGAGATTAACAAGAACAAGGGGTTAGAGAGAGAGAGAGGAACCAGATGTTAGTGGATTGGTTGTTGGTGTGTGAAAATGAATGGAAGTGTGTTTGTGTTGTTGTCCTTCCAACTGAAGACACTGATGTGTTTTTAATTGTTTGTGACTCCACGGCACACAGGAATAAGATGATAATACATCAGGCTGCAGGTTCTGGTCTTTTCTTGTTGTCGATAAGTAAAATATAATCTTTATATAATATATAAAATAAAATATCACCAGATTTCTCCTTTTAAAAAAACAACCTGGTGCAATAAAGGTCGTGGTGTTGTTAATATTAGAGGCCTGGGAATACATTATGTCAGTGAAGGTTCTCACAAGTGTGTGTCTTTGTGTGTCTTTGTGTGTCTTTGTGTATACTGTGGGTAGGTGGAGTTATATCACAGATCACAGCTGGCTCTTTAATCCCTGACTGTCACTGTAATCCAGATTGGGATTCTCTCTCTCTCTGACTTCCTGGTTGCTGTCAGTCGACCTCTCCTCTCATGTAATCCTCCTCTGGCTTTCTGAACGGCGGCTCCTGATTGGACGTCATGAAGCTGCTCTGTCTGTCCATCAGAGGCGAGGGTTTGATGAACTGATGCGGAGATAAAAATGGATTGGCAGCTGACGCTGAATGGATGGATGGATGGATGGATGAGGACAGAGTGATGTGGTGAGGAAGGTGAAGGAGGGATAAAGATGGAGGCTGCCGGGAAAATCCAGGACTGAGCTGTGTCAGACTGGTGATGCAGTTACAGAGTGAAATTCATGAAACTGATGAAACTGAAGTCTCAGTTGTACAAGTATTAAAGTGAATCATGTTTACATTTTTTTATTAATGTGGGGACTTCCACAGGTTATTCATTTCAATGAAAACAATCACTCATCGTCCACTTATTTGCTTTTTCTCCCACATTACAGTTGGCTCCATTGGAGACGGATCTGTTGATACAGAGGCTCAGCAGCTGTTAGGACTTCATCCACTGAACTTTCTGGACTTCTGTGTTGGCATAAAGGTCAGTGTCAGTGTTTATTCTGAAAGCTGGTGAGTCTACCTTGAGTTGGAGTTTAAATTATATTTCCAAGATCAAGAATGAACTTTCATCCTTGAAATTAGAGACGTTTTGTTTTGTTTACCGATCAGGAACTGAGATCCTGTGAAACTTGTGTCTCAGTCTAATTACAAACTGCAAAACTTCTCTGCCATTTCTGTCAGGCTTCGTTTCTTTTTCATACTCGAATGTTCTGTTTTTTTTCTGCTGTTCTATTATTATTCTATTATCCTGTTGTGTTTTCTCCTTCACTGTGCACTTGGCTGACTTGCACTCATTTCGAGTCGAGTCACCTAAACGCTTACACAGAGTGAAATCATATTGCTACCGGTGGATGAATTTAATTCGAGAGGTGATGAGGAAACGAAACGCACTTCCTGTCTGTGTTTGTAAAGAGGTTATTTTCTTCAAAGAGCTGAGTCAGTCTGAACACACAGCTACGACCTCTCTGTTCTCTGATGATACAGGTTTACTGTCACAGCATAAAACTGTGAACCGGTCCCACAGCTGAGGAGGCAGAGGGTTATCTGGTTCCTGTTCAGGAAAAGGAAATATTCCTTTAGGATCCTGCTCACACAAGATTGCATCACATTATTCCTGCAGATCCTGTTCCACCACATCCTGAGGGTTTTCTGTGGGACTCAGATCTGGTGACACAGTGCATTGTGATGCTGGAAGGAACCATTAGAAGACGGTAAACTGTGGCCATAAAGAGATGCACGTGGTCCGCAATGACACTCACACAAACCATGAATGACTGGTCTTAAGGGGCCATGAAAACATTCTCCACACCATTACACCACCACCAGGTTCTGACTCCACCATCTGTGTGTCTCAGTAGAAATCCAGACTCATCAGACCAGTCTTCATCTGTCAGGAGTGGAAGGAGTGGGTCTTCTGCTGTTGTACCTCATCTTTTCTGACTTGCTCCTCTGCTCACCACAGTAATGAAGAGTGGTTATCTGAGTTACCGTAGCCTTCCTGTCAGCTCCGACCAGTCTGACCATTCTCCTCTGGTCTCTCTCATCAGCAAGGTGTTTCCATCCACAGACCTGATGTTCACTGGATGTTTTCTTGAATATTTGTATAGATAAGCAGGTATCCAGGTGTTCCTAATAAAGTGCTCATTGAGTGTTCTGCACAAAGACTTGAATTTGTTGAAATAAGCAGTGAGGCTGAAACTGATCTGAGACTTATTGTTAGTGCTCACAGACATCCTGACAGCTCATGTTTGTAGACAGTGTCACTCTGAGGGATGGATGCTGCTTTTTGTCGTACTACTGAGCGAGACTGATGCACGGTGGGAAACAAATACACAGTGACACACACTGAGACGTGCTCACCTTGCAGTTTTTCCACCAGTACTTGTTCTTGAGTTTGGCAGCGCTGCTCTCGAACTGCGAGGCTCCAGCCTGCAGGGCGTCGGCCCGGTCGTCCAGCTCCGACAGCTTCTGGTCTCTCTCCAGGACTTTGTCCACGTTCACACGCATGATGTCCACCACCTGAGGACAAAAACACCTGTCAGCAGCACTGCTTTCAGAGCTTCCTGTGTAGAGACACGTTTGTTTTGACGCTGCTACATCATGTCACATTTACTCCCTTCATTATTCACTTCATCAAATCTTTAACTGATTTTAGTGAATAAACGTGTGATTCTTTGTCTCTGTCCTGTCTCTGACCAGACAACACAACAGGTACACAAACACCTGAGCGGCGTCCTCACCTCGTCCACCTGCGCCTGCGTCTGCTGCAGTCGTCTGTTGCTCGTCAGGTTCGGGGCCGAAGCCGCGGGGCCCCCCTCGCCCTCCCCGGGAGCTCCTGGAGTACCTGCTGCGTCTGGAGTCGACCTGCGAGACAAGAGCATGTGGGTGAAGGAGAGAGGAAGAGAGGTGAAGTGATGGCGTGAAAAATACAGAAGAGGTCAGTGTGTACATAATGAGAAATATTAAAACATGGTGTAGCAGGAGTATAAGTAGCAGAGAATCAAGTTAAAGTGAATTAGAGTTAGAGTCTGGTCAAGCCAGCCCACATGAGGCTGAGTGTACTGAACTGACCAAAGGTGTGTTTTATTGATCATGGATTTAACTTTATATTTGATAGAGACAGTTTTATTACTTCTTTCAAAAGCTACAGACTCTAATTTTAAACTCCAGATACTGGGAAAAGTTTCAAATTTGAATTTTAGCTAAAGAATCCTTTCATCATTAAAGTATTTTCACATTTTAGTAATGCTACTTTTACTCTTCTACACCGTCTTTGCTTCTTTTATTTAGACTTTTAATATTTGTAATAGAGTATTTTAGGAGAGCTACTTTCACTTTATTTGTCATAGAGTGTTTCTGTTCTGCTGTGCTGCTACTTTACTTTATTAAAATGTCTAAATATATTTTGATACTAATACTTCTGTGCTTGTAGTTCAGGACTTTCATTGTAATATTGCTACTTTTACTTTTACTTGGACTTTCACTTTACTTCTAATAGAGTATTTCTATACTGTGGTGTTGTTAGTTTTACAAAATACTCCTGTATTTCAATTCTAATTCTATAAATTCTTCTGTGCTTTTCCTTTAGTAAAGTTTAAATGCAGTACTTTTACTTTACTTGTATCAGAGTATCTTCACATTGTAGTATTGCTACTTTTACTTCACTTCTAAACTGTGGTGTTGCTACTTCTACTTAAGTCAGATGTCTGAGTACTTTGTCATTTGTCAGCGACTTTATGAAATAGAAACTGTCCACAGCTACAGAATGAATTAGAAAAGCCAAACTCTAATTCAATAATAGAAACATGACTCATCTCACTTTGGCCTCTGTCCACAGATTCAAAGAAACTGGAACAGCTCAGCAGTTTACAAGAATACAATGAGAAAATACAACCACAGTACAAACACTGTGCAGGTAGAGATTTACTTCACACACACACACACACACACACACACACACACACACAGGCTGCTACACAGCAGGTGGTTTGATGCATGATTACACTAAAGAGCAGTTGAGTTTTACTGCCTCTGCTGTGTAACAGACAGGCGTGTTGTCCGGAGCTAAAATGGAGAGAGATTAGTGCAGCAGCAGCGGCCACAGAGGCTCCTGACAGAGAGGGCTGGATTTGACTGATGGAGATAAACAAGCACGCAATAATACTCCACCCCCCCACCCCCCCCCACACACACACCCACACCAAGAAATAAATCAAATTAAGAATTAAAAAAACTAAGAATTAAAAAATAAATCTCCATAATATATGTTTGTCTTTCTAAAACTGTGTCCTTGCAGTTTTGTGTGACATCTGAAATGAACTAATGTCTTTATTTTGCAGACTCACTGCAGCTGGTTCCGACGCTGGGAGCTGAATAAAGTGAGTGATGAAGAAGAAGTCGCTGGTGTGGAGTGTGGAGGCTGATCACTGTATTGATGGATAGTTTTGTAGGTGAATCAGCCGGTGAGTCATGGTACTATTCCTGCAGTCTAACAGCTGCAACCCAGAAATTTCCAGACTAACTCCCAAGTTACGTCTAAATAAAAGGAATAAAACAAGCGATCGAAATGAAGGAGATATGATTTCAAATGTGATATGAGTAGTTTAAATACAGCGGAGACTACAGTGACCTGGAGGTTTCTTAAAGATCTCAAACAAGCTGCTGTTTGGAGCCGATTGATTCAACTTTAATTTAAGAGAGTGAACGGATATTTACAGATTTTGTTAATAATTCAAAAATGTAATGAAGTACTCACATCTCAGCGGCAGGAGGATGGAGATAATCTGAGTCCGAGAGAGAGCGAGGGTGAGGGAGGTGAGAGAGATATAAAGAGAGAGGGAGGGAGGGAGGGAGGGGGAGAGGCGAGAGGGAGAGGGAGGGAGAGAGAGAGAGAGAGAGAGAGAGACTCCCGTTGAATATAAATGAAAGAGGATGACTTGAGTCTTCTCTCTGTCTGATCTTGATTCACTTTTTCTTTCAAAAAAAAACTACAACTAAAGCAGCTGCGCAGATTAAAACACACACACACACACACAGAGAGAGAGAGAGAGAGAGAGAGAGAGAGAGAGAGAGAGAGAGAGAGAGAGAGAGAGACTGTCTCAGTCTGAGGCTGTAATACCCCCAACGGAAATCATTATTTTCCGTCTAATATTAACCTCAGATTGTTCCTTTAAATCGCTCTTAACGGCACCAGGCACGCGCACGGGCGACACGTGCACATGCACCGTAGTCAGTCAATAGGTGAAATTCACCTGCTCAGGTAAGCAGGAAATCCTGTCCGCGCAGCAGAATCTACAGCTCAGCGCCTCTCTGACACTTTACCTCAGGAACAGTATGAATACCATGATGTAAAAATAAAAATACACAGGTATGACCAGCTCAAAGTGTCATCATTGGTGTACAAGGTATTCAGATCCAGAACAAGCAGAGATACTACAGTGTAAAATAAGTCCTTTCAAATACACATGAACGTTCAGATGTAGATTTAAAGTTAAGTTTTTGTTGTGAGTGCAGGCGGTGTGGTCACAGCGGCTCTACCACTCGATTTAGTCACCTGTCCAGAACGGACTACAGGGAGATGAAATCAAACGCATCCTCTCGGTGGACCGGATACAGGTGTGTTAATTAGCTTCCGGTTCCTGTCGCCCGGTTTGACTTCAGCGCACAGATGTATTATAAGAAATATTAATATTCTAATAATACATGATATTACACATACACAATACATAATAATAGCAGTGCACTAAGACATCTATGTCCGTGCTGTATGAAGTCGAACGCACCTAATGTTAGCTGATTTATGTCGTCATTGGACGCGACGTGTTCTCATTGGCCATGACCTTGTGGGAGGAGCGAAGAGAGGCGGAGAAACGGAAGTTGGGATAACAGATTAAAACAAAGTTTGAACCGTTGCTTCTGTTTGCCAGTACAGTGAGGAAACGTCGTTACCGAAGAAGCCTGGATGCTAAAACAAACTCTGGAGCTGCTTTTTTATTGAGCTCGAGTGAGACCGGACACTGAGCACACCTGCGGTGCGAAGGTAAGGCAAACGGCTGGCGGCTACCATTACAATTAACGTTATCAGAGAGCGTTAGCATTAGCATTACCATGTAATGATGCCATTTAATTCCATTTTCACTCGCGTGGGTAAGTGTGTGTGTGTTTCTTCTGTTTCTGTGACTAACGCGTCCCGGACATGAGTTGTGGAGGGTGGTAACTGTTCAGTAGTCTGTTTGTTTACAATTCCGTTTTCAGCTCTTTACAGTTACTTTGCAGACATTTACTGCTTATTTGTAATTTTGTGCTCCATCTTGGTCATTTGAAGTTCATTTGATTCATGGTTAAACTATTGATGAGGAATAGGTTGTAGTGTATTTATCAGTTTCCTTTGTATGTTTCTCTTTGATTTCCTCCAGCTGTCACCACTTCGTCCACAACATCGTTCATGATCACAGAGACATCATCCATGATCTCAGAGAGACATTGTTCACAATCAAAGAGATGTCATCTACAAGTGTAGATACAAAGATGTTGTTATTTGAGACCGGGACAGATGCTACCAGGTAATTCACAAACCGCTTTACATCTACGGTCCAACACAGACTGAGACAGAGAAGTGTAATCATAAAAGTAATTGATCATTTTCCTTTGCATGTTTCGCTTTCATTTCCTCCAGGTGTAATCACTTTGTCCACGGCATTGTCCATGATCACTGAGGTCGAAGAGACATTGTTGAGGATCGTCCACGATCAGAGGTGTTGTCCATGACTGCAAAGACCTTGTCAAAGATGAGAGAGACATTGTCCCTGCTCCAGAGAGCTCTGTGCAAGAATCGGTAGAGACTGGGCTCCTCGATTCAAGAGCATCGACCATGATCAGGGAGACTGTCGATGTTAACAGAGACACCGTCTATGATCTCAGTGACATCGTCCACAATCACAAAGACATTGACTTTGTCCATAATCTCAGAAACTTTGTCCGCAATCACAGACATTGTCCACAATTGCATGAATGAAAGTTATCTATAAATTTGGAAGTACTATGAAGTAAGAAAAGTAAATTGAAATGGTAAAAATAATCTAATATTAGAAGTAACAGTAGAAGTAATCTGTAATATAAAAGCAATGCAGAAGGAAAAGTAGTCCAAAATTGAAGTTAAAATGTCATGTTAAGATAAGGCATCAAGACTTCAAACAAACATTAAACACCATCAAAACATGTCATAGTACAACAATGCGTCAAAAATATTCAAAAATAGTCATAGTATATTAAGGAATCAAAAATGGTCAATATTACTATACTATAGTATGCCATCAAAAAACATCATAGTATATGATGTCAAAAATTCCCAAAGGAATTTCATAATGTCGTAAGACATCAAAAAGGTCAAAAAAATGTCATAGTATAATAAGGAATCAGAAAATGTCAAAAAATATCGCAGTATAATAAGGTGTCAGAAAATGTCAAAAAAATATCATAGTATAGTATGGCGTCAAAAAATGTCATAGTATAGTAAGGCGTCAAAAATCATCAAAAAATGTCATAGTATACTAAGGTGTCAAAAATCATCAAAAAATATCATAGTATAGTAAGACATCCAAAAATATCAAAAAATGTCATAGTATAGTAAGGCGTCAAAAAATGTCAAAAAATGTCATAGTATAGTAAGACATCCAAAAATGTCAAAAAATGTCATAGTATAGTAAGGCGTCAAAAAATGTCAAAAAATGTCATAGTATAGTATGGCGTCAAAAAATGTCATAGTATAGCAAGGCGTCAAAAAATGTCAAAAAATGTCATAGTATATAGTAAGGCATCAAAAAATGTCATAGTATAGTAAGACATCCAAAAATCATCAAAAAATGTCATAGTATACTAAGGTGTCAAAAATCATCAAAAAATATCATAGTATAGTAAGACATCCAAAAATATAAAAAAATGTCATAGTATAGTAAGGCGTCAAAAAATGTCAAAAAATGTCATAGTATAGTAAGACATCCAAAAATGTCAAAAAATGTCATAGTATAGTAAGGCGTCAAAAAATGTCAAAAAATGTCATAGTATAGTATGGCGTCAAAAAATGTCATAGTATAGTAAGGCGTCAAAAAATGTCAAAAAATGTCATAGTATATAGTAAGGCATCAAAAAATGTCATAGTATAGTAAGGCGTCAAAAAATGTCAAAAAATGTCATAGTATAGTAAGGCATCAAAAATCATCAAAAAATGTCATAGTATAGTAAGACATTCAAAAATGTCAAAAAATGTCATAGTATAGTAAGGTCAAAAAATGTCAAAAAATGTCATAGTATATCAAAAATGTCAAAAATGTCATAGTATAGTAAGACATCCAAAAATGTCAAAAATGTCATAGTATAAAGGCATCAAAAATCAAAAATGTCATAGTATAGTAAGGCGTCAAAAATGTCAAAAAATGTCATAGTATAGTATGGCATCAAAAATGTCAAAAAATGTCATAGTATAGTATCCAAAATGTCAAAAAATGTCATAGTATAGTAAGGCATCAAAAATCAAAAAATGTCATAATAGTAATCAAAAAAGTCAAAAAATGTCATAGTATAGTAAGGCGTCAAAAAATGTCATAGTATAGTAAGTCCAAAAATGTCAAAAATGTCATCGTCAAAAAATGTCATAGTATAGTATGGCGTCAAAAAAATGTCATAGTACAAGGCGTCAAAAAATGTCAAAAAATGTCATAGTACATCAAAAATGTCATAGTATAGTAAGACATCCAAAAATGTCAAAAAATGTCATAGTATAGTAAGACGTCAAAAATCATCAAAAATGTCATAGTATACTAAGTGTCAAAAATCATCAAAAAAATAGTCATAGTATAGTAAGACATCCAAAAATATAAAAAATGTCATAGTATAGTAAGGCGTCAAAAATGTCAAAAAATGTCATAGTATAGTAAGACATCCAAAAATGTCAAAAAATGTCATAGTATAGTAAGGCGATCAAAAATGTCAAAAAATGTCATAGTATAGTAGGCATCAAAAAATGTCATAGTATAGTAAGGCGTCAAAAATGTCAAAAAATGTCATAGTATAGTATAAGGCATCAAAAAAATGTCATAGTATAGTAAGGCGTCAAAAAATGTCAAAAAATGTCATAGTATGTAAGCATCAAAAATCAAAAAATTCAAGTAAGTAAGACATTCAAAATGTCAAAAAATGTCATAGTATAGTAAGGCATGTCAAAAAATGTCAAAAAATGTCAATAGTATAGTAAGGCAGTCAAAAAATGTCAAAAAATGTCATAGTATAGTAAGACATCCAAAAATGTCAAAAAATGTCATAGTATAGTAAGGTCATCCAAAAATAAAAGTCAAAAAAATGGTCAAAAGTATAGTAAAGGCAGTCAAAAATCAAAAAAAAATGTCATAGTATAGTAAGCGTCCAAAAATGTCAAAAAATGTCATAGTATAAGGTAAAGACATCCAAAAATGTCAAAAAATGTCATAGTATAGTAAGACATCCAAAAATGTCAAAAAATGTCATAGTATAGTAAGGCGTCAAAAAATGCATCAAAAAATGTCATAGTATAGTAAGGCGTCAAAAAATGTCATAGTATAGTAAGTAACGTCCAAAAATGTCAAAAAATGTCATAGTATAGTATGGCATCCAAAAAATGTCAAAAAAAAAATGTCATAAAATGTATAGTAAGACATCCAAAATCGTCAAAAAATGTCATAGTATAGTAAGACAGTCCAAAAAATGTCAAAAAATGTCATAGTATATAAGTATACGTACATCCAAAAATGTCAAAAAAATGTCATAGTATAGTAAGGCGTCAAAATGTCAAAAATGTCATAGTATAGTAAGTGCAATGCCAAAAATGTCATAGTATAGTAGTCAAAAAATGTCATAGTCATAGTAAAGTATAGTCAAAAATCATCAAAAAATGTCATAGTATGTATCAAAAAATAAAAAAATAGTATAGTAAAAAATGTCAAAAAATCATCATCAAAAAAATCAAAAAATGTCATAGTATAGTAATCAAAAATGTCAAAAATGTCATCAAAAAAAATGTCATAGTAATAGTATCCAAAAATGTCAAAAAATGTCATAGTATAGTAAGGCGTCAAAAATGTCAAAAAATGTCATAGTATAGTAAGGCGTCAAAAAATGTCAAAAAATCAAAAATGTCACATAGTCATCAAAAAATGTCAAAAAAGTCAGTAGTAAGGTCAAAAATGTCATAGTATAATAAATGTCAAAAAATGTCACATCCAAAAATGTCAAAAAGTCATAGCGTCAAAAATGTCAAAAAATGTCATAGGTCGTCAAAAAATGTCATAGTATAGTATGGCGTCAAAAAATGTCATAGTATAGTAAAAAAATGTCAAAAAATGTCATAGTATAGTAATCCAAAAAATGTCAAAAAATGTCATCATAAAAATGTCAAAAAATGTCATAGTATAGTAAGGCATCAAAAATCAAAATGTCATAGTATAGTAAGGCGTCAAAAATGTCAAAAAAATGTCATAGTATAGTAAGGTCAAAAATGTCAAAAAATGTCATAGTATAGTAAGGTGTCAAAAAAATGTCATAGTATACATCCAAAAAATGTCAAAAAATGTCATAGTATAGTAAAAATCAAAAATGTCATAGTATAGTAAGGCGTCAAAAAATCATCAAAAAATGTCATAGTATAGTAAGCATCCAAAAATGTCAAAAAATGTCATAGTATAGTAAGGCATCAAAAATCATCAAAAAAATGTCATAGTATAGTAATCAAAAATGTCAAAAAATGTCATCATCCAAAAATGTCAAAAAATGTCATAGTAAGTAAGGCGTCAAAAATGTCAAAAAATGTCATAGTATCGTCAAAAAATGTCAAAAAATGTCATAGTATAGTATGGCGTCAAAAAATGTCATCAAAAATGTCAAAAATGTCATAGTATATCAAAGTCCGTCAAAAAATGTCAAAAAATGTCATAGTATAGTATCAAAAATGTCAAAAAATGTCATAGTATAGTAAGGCGTCAAAACATCAAAAATCAAAAAATGTCAGTATAGTAAAAAAAATCAAAAAATGTCATAGTATAGTAAGGCGTCAAAAAATGTCAAAAAATAGTATAGTAAGTAAAAAAATGTCATAGTATAGTAAGGCGTCAAAAAATGTCATAGTATAGTATCAAAAATGTCAAAAAATGTCATAGTATAATAAGACATCCAAAAATGTCAAAAAATGTCATAGTCGTCAAAAAATGTCATAGTATAGTAAACATCCAAAAATGTCAAAAAATGTCATAGTATAGTAAGGCGTCAAAAAATGTCAAAAAATGTCAAAGTCGTCAAAAAATGTCATAGTATAGTATGGCGTCAAAAAATGTCATAGTATAGTAAGGCGTCAAAAATGTCAAAAATGTCATAGTACAAAAAATGTCAAAAAATGTCATAGTATAGTCATCAAAAAATGTCAAAAATGTCATAGTATAGTAAGGCATCAAAAATCATCAAAAAATGTCATAGTATAGTAAGGCGTCAAAAAATGTCAAAAAATGTCATCGTCAAAAAATGTCAAAAAATGTCATAGTATAGTAAAAAAATGTCATAGTATAGTATCAAAAATGTCAAAAAATGTCATAGTATAGTAAGTCAAAAATCATCAAAACATAGTATAGTAAGGCGTCAAAAATCATCAAAAATGTCATAGTATAGTAAGCCAAAAAATGTCAAAAAATGTCATAGTATAGTAAGGCATCAAAAAATCATCAAAAAATGTCATAGTATAGTTCAAAAATGTCAAAAAAGTCATAGTATAGTATCCAAAAATGTCAAAAAAATGTCATAGTATAGTAAGGCGTCAAAAAATGTCAAAAAATGTCATAGTATAGTAAGGCGTCAAAAAATGTCAAAAATGTCATAGTATAGTCAAAAAATGTCAGTATAGTAATGTCAAAAATGTCATAGTATAGTAAGGCATCAAAAATCATCAAAAAATGTCATAGTATAGTAAGGCGTCAAAAAATGTCAAAAAATGTCATAGTAAAAAAAAAAAAATGTCATAGTATAGTAATGTCATAGTATAGTAAGGCATCAAAAATCATCAAAAAATGTCAGTATAGTAAGTCAAAAATCATCAAAAAATGTCATAGTATAGTAAGGCAAAAAATGTCAAAAAATGTCATAGTATATATCGTAAAAAAAAATGTCATAGTATAGTAAGGCATCAAAAATGTCAAAAAATGTCATAGTCGGTCAAAAAATGTCATAGTAAGTAAAAATGTCAAAAAATGTCATAGTATAGTAAAAAAATGTCATAGTATAGTAACATCCAAAAATGTCAAAAAAATGTCATAGTATAGTAATCCAAAAATGTCAAGTCATAGTATAGTAAGAAAAAATGTCATAGTCATCCAAAAATGTAAAAAATGTCATAGTATAGTAATCAAAAAATGTCAAAAAATGTCAGTCATAGTACGTCAAAAAATGTCATAGTATAGTAAGCAAAAAATGTCAAAAAATGTCATAGTATAGTTGTCAAAAAAATGGGGCGTCAAAAAATGTCAAAAAATAGTATAGTAAGCAAAAATGTCAAAAAATGTCATAGTATAGTAAGGTCAAAAAATGTCAAAAAATGTCATAGTATAGTAACATCAAAAATGTCAAAAATGTCATAGTATAGTAAGTCAAAAATGTCAAAAAATGTCCGTCAAAAAATGTCATAGTATAGTAAGGCCAAAAATTCAAAAAATGTCAAAGTATAGTAAGACATCAAAAATGTCAAAAAATGTCATAGTATAGTAAGGCGTCAAAAAATGTCAAAAATGTCATAGTATAGTAAGACATCCAAAAATGTCAAAAAAATGTCATAGTATAGTAAGTCAAAAAATGTCAAAAAATGTCATAGTAAGTATCAAAAAATGTCATCGTCAAAAATCATCAAAAATGTCATAGTATAGTAAGCGTCAAAAAATCAAAAAAATGTCATAGTATAGTAAGACATCCAAAAAATGTCAAAAAATGTCATAGTATAGTAAGTCAAAAATCAAAAAATGTCATAGTATAGTAAGGTCAAAAGTCATAGTATAGTAAGCAAAATGTCAAAAAGTCATAGTATAGTAAGGCGTCAAAAAATGTCAAAAAATGTCATAGTATAGTAAGGCGTCAAAAAATGTCAAAAAATGTCATAGTAAGTATGTCAAAAAATGTCATAGTATAGTAAGTCCAAAAATGTCAAAAAATGTCATAGTATAGTAAGGCATCAAAAATCATCAAAAAATGTCATAGTATAGTAAAAAAAAAAAAAATGTCATCGTCAAAAAATGTCAAAAAATGTCATAGTATAGTAAGGCCAAAAATGTCATAGTATAGTAAGGTCAAAAATCATCAAAAATGTCGTATAGTAAGGTCAAAAAATCAAAAAAATGTCATAGTATAGTAAGGCGTCAAAAAATGTCAAAAAATGTCATAGTATAGTAAAATGTCAAAAATGTCATAGTACGAAAAAATGTCAAAAAAATGTCAAAAAATGTCATAGTATAGTAATCAAAAATGTCAAAAATGTCATAAAAAAAAATGTCATAGTATAGTAAGTCAAAAATGTCAAAAATGTCACATCCAAAAATGTCAAACATAGTCCAAAAGTCATCATCATAGTATAGTAAGTCAACAAAAATGTCAAAAAATGTCAGTATAGTAAGGCGTCAAAAAATGTCATAGTATAGTAAGGCATCCAAAAAATGTCATAGTATAGTAAGACATCCAAAAATGTCAAAAAAATGTCATAGTATAGTCAAAAAATGTCAAAAAATGTCATAGTATAGTAAGTAAAAATGTCAAAAAATGTCATAGTATAGTAAGAAAAAATGTCAAAAAATGTCATGTCATCAAAAATCAAAAAATGTCATAGTATAGTAATCCAAAAATGTCAAAAAATGTCATAGTATAGTATGGCGTCAAAAATGTCATAGTATAGTAAGGCATCAAAA